>NC_051176.1:196592971-196810376 GCF_013339695.2 Rhipicephalus sanguineus
GTGGCTTTATTGAGGCAAACTTTGCGAGGTGAATTGACGTATTTGCCTAAATTGAGTTGTGGTGTGCATATTGTGGGCGCACCGGGACGTCCACTACAATGGCCAGTGGCGTAGCCGGGGGGGGGCACACCGGGCCCGTGCCCGCCGCCCGAAATTTTTTTTGCTATGGCATACAGAGCCCGAAATGACACGTCACCACATCTGCCTGCCCGGCCCCCACTTCAAATCAATGATGTGCCCCCCCCCCCCCCCCGAAAAAAATTTCTGCTTACGCCCCTGACACTGGCGCCTAAAAGGTAGCTTAAAGTCCGACGTAACGTCGGACCTCAAGTTTGAGCACAGACTTCACTTTTATCGAAAGTGCACACTACGGTGCGACGATGTGCATATGATAAGCAACCTTTGTTGGCGTATTCTTCCGAGGCCGAGAAACGCTGAACACTGTCGCTTTCCTGTCGGCTTGCTGAGACATAGCAGTACATATGTAATGCTTATTACATTGTTATCAAAGCAGACACCCAACACTACAGCCACAATAGACGTTTTGACATTACGCCTGTATAGGGTCTTTTTCCGAATTAAGAGATGTACTTTCAGGCATTGGCACGGCTCTGTGGTAGAATATTTGTTTGTCACTCAGAATGCCTGGGCTCGATTCCGGCTCGATCGCACGTTTTAATCTTCACATCCATGGGGATTTTTCGCTCACCAACCCCGCCGCTGACGCTGACACTGAACTTTCCGCGGCACGGGCTCCTCAACGCAATCGCGTTAATGTTTCCAATGTATATTCTCACCGTTTCTGGATTGGCATAGACTATCAATCACCTGTGGCGCATACCCGCTTACCATGGGCGGTGGTATGCCGGTATGTGCCACACGCAATTGGGGAAATTGTTTCATGACGTACGCGAGAGGTATGTCATGATATCCATGCCATGACCTGCTAATCGTGTTCTGGTGTGTCTTTGATGCCAATTTTGGTACATAAGAAGTCGAAGAGACGACCACCAGAGCGCCCAGATGCAGGCGGATAGATAGATAGATAGATAGATAGATAGATAGATAGATAGATAGATAGATAGATAGATAGATAGATAGATAGATAGATAGATAGATAGATAGATAGATAGATAGATAGATAGATAGATAGATAGATAGATAGATAGATAGATAGATAGATAGATAGATAGATAGATAGATAGATAGATAGATAGATAGATAGATAGATAGATAGATAGATAGATAGATAGATAGATAGATAGATAGATAGATAGATAGATAGATAGATAGATAGATAGATAGATAGATAGATAGATAGATAGATAGATAGATAGATAGATAGATAGATAGATAGATAGATACTTCAAGCGCTTAACGCATTCGCAGATGAGCGTTTCATCTAACGACATATCACTAAATAATAATAATAATAATAATAATAATAATAATAATAATAATAATAATAATAATAATAATAATAATAATAATAATAATAATAATAAACAGGTTTACGCCCCAAGGCTACACAGTGAGCAACGGGCTCTGACCCCCACAGTGATATTCGACACGCGCCTGAATATGAGCTCTTGGGCACTTTAGCATTCCGTCTCACGATTTCTCATGTAATCAGTGATTATCACACGGCACTATTAAAGGCACAGCTCGGTATCAAACTCTTGTTTAAAAGGTGCATTGTTAGCATTCTTTTATTTTCACATTTATTTATTTTTTATCCACGACAAAATCACAAGAACATGCACCGCGAGCATAAAGTATGTATTTCATATCAGAAAAAAAAAAGATCCAGTAAGGAATGGCTCCAGAAATCAAAGACTACTATAAGGGAAAGCGCACATAGGGCCACTGTAAATGCTTATATACGAGAGGGTGAGACTAAGACGCTCTGCAGCTGAGCATGTTCTCGCGGTTCAACTTATTAAAGGCAAAATGCAAGAACTCTCGTATACTTCGGTTTGCGAGCGATCTTTTCAGGCGACCAACATTCATCCGGCGCCGTCCACTGCAGCGTCCCTGACTGTTCAGGCACGAGTCACATGCGACGTAAACGGACGGCGCAAGTGTTGCTCGCCATTTGGTCAGGAACAACGCAATCGACTTGGAACGTCGAAGTAATTTCATGAGTGTATCGTGACTCGTGAGAGCATAGGCTTTCGCTTGTGCTCTCCTTAGCGTCAGCTAAAGGGAGTGTGACTGTTGTCTAAGACACGTGCACTAACGATCCCGAAGAATCACAGGCGGGCTAATGGCATCGTAAGCACTATGCAGGCGCCGCAATTTACACATCGACCACTGCACGCGGTCCCAAAGCAGTTTAATTGGCGCATCAATGCCGTTAAAAGCTCCCGACAAAAATTGCAAGTCATTGCGCGAAGTTTGTTTGACTTGCCTATGTTTTGGTAACGCAACGAAAGCTAATTAATTTTCCCCTATTTGGCACTTGCTTTTACATACATATTGTGGGCGTTCATTAGACACATCTTCGTTCTGTATACATGTTTATCATCATGTGTGTTCGTCTTCATCATCGGTTGTGGGTACTCGGCTGGACTGTGATCTGTGCGTGCGGTCGCTTCACCGTGTCTTCGGGCCTAATAAAGGTCGCGTTAACTGCTGCGTCACAAGATGACCAATCAGAGCAGCAGTTATTACCCCTAGAGTTGGCTCGACAGCGCTGCGCAGTGCCAAGCATTCAGCTGCGTGCTTTTCGCTTGTCATTTATTTTCGTTCCTACGACCATAGGTCGGCAAAAAAAAATTTGAGCTCATTCAGACTCACTCAAGAAATATATTTTGCTCTGAGGTCTCACTCGGACTCAGACTCACCAAAATTTTCCTCGACCGGACTCACTCGGACTCGAATTCAGTATCACATTACTCAGCCGGACTCACTTAGACTCAGACTCACGGCTTGACCCGAGTCTGAGTGAGCCTGAGTGAGTCGACTCATGAGTACGTCAGGGTAAAATTTGCTGTTTCGATCATGGTGTCAATGCTTTTTAACGCCAATATCTCACATAATCGTTGCTGTACGGTAGGCCATTTGATCTTCTACTGTCTTATACGAGTTATCAGTGGTTTCAATCTAGTAAGCACATTTTTATGAAATACGCGCCTCACACGAGATATTTATATCATGAACTTCCCGTAGAATATTTTGCTGGGGAAGTCATGGCACCCCCCGCCCCCATCTCATGCCTCTGAACAATAAATATTGAGATGGCGCATGAACGCTAGTGAGCTGAGATATATGTGAGTAGACTTGAATATTACTACCAGCCTACATAAGGCTGGTAGTAATGCTGAACATGAGTAGATAGGACTATAGGTCGGCAATAACAGGTGGAGCTCACTCAGACTCACTCAAGAAATATATTTTGCGCAATTAGGGCTCACTCGGACTCAAACTCACCAATATTTTCCTGAGCCGGAGTTACTCGGACTCACTAAAATTTTCTTCAGCCCGACCCACTCGGGCTCAAACTCACCAAAAAAAAACTGAAGGGCACTTTGTCATTTCCAAAGTGTGTTCGGCGAAAGCTTGTGGCCACTCGACTCCGCCGACGGACGCCGCCGCGTTGCGCAACAATTGCTCAACGCTCGTTGGAAGGAGAAACGCGCAACTGTTGCGCGTTGACGGACGGACGCCGCCCACGGACGCAGCCGCTGGACGCCGCCGCCGCGTTGCGCAACGCGCGTTGGAAGGAGCAACGCGCAACTGTTGCTATGCGCCACTGTGCCACCACGTGATTGCTAAGAGAGTGTGAGGGCGAGAGGCCACAGCTGACACCGTGCCAGGGCATGGACGGACGGACGGACACCGCGAGTATGAGACGATATGCAGTTTTCGAATAGCGTACGCAAAGCTTTGCATTGGCCTTTCGCGCAACTGCGCATGCGTCATACGCTAACTGCTTGCGGGCTCCCGTTAAGTGACGGAAATAGCGGGCCGCAAACGCTAACTTAGCTTACGTTATTCGAAAGCTCCCTATTAAAAGCTTTCGTCTTAATATTACTCACCCGGATTCACTCAGACTCACAGCCCAGTCTGAGTCTGAGTGAGTCCGAGTGAGTCGACTCATGAGTGAGTTTGCCGACATATGCCTACGGCTCGTATAATTATTTTGGTGCCCACACGGCATTCTGTGAGAGATGTCTACACGGGGTCCCTTTGAACTGGCAACAGCCACAGCGAAGATCTCGCAGCATAATAATTACGAGAAGTATAGGCTTCCCGAGTCGCGCTGTGAAGCGACCATAATGAAGCGGTATTCTTGAATGCTTGATCACTACACCTTTACAATTGCAGAAATGCAACTGTGTAAAAAACTTACAGGCGGCGCTTATCACGCCAGCTTTGTGAAACTCTTGGTATAGCTGGCAGGGCGCCGTTCTTTCTGCACAGCATGAGTTGTTTTGCGTGCTGCGTCACGCCAACGTAAGAAGGGGAATGGATCAAGGGCTCGTTTTCTTTCGTCCACCCGTCCATATTTATTCGGTATCTCTGTACATGTAAACCTAGGAGTGTTAGCAAGCGCTGCTCGTAGCCATGAGGGCGAGTGTGGAACACCTTTTCTTTCTTACTTTTTTTTGCCAACTGGCGTCACGTAGCACGTGATCTTTTTTTACGAGCTGGCAGCTGACCAACGAATCCTCGCATACTACCAGAAGGCATCAAGTCTGGCGGAACAAGACCCTCGCTATGAATGAACGAATGGATCAATGGCTTGTCTTCCTTTACACAACTTAACGAAACCAACAAACAATGAAGCCAAGGAACAAAGCAAGAGCGGTTGTTGTTCATCGAACACCAACCCTACCACGCTCGTCTTTCCGTTATTTATAGCTGCGTCATGTAGGCTTCCCAGACGCAGCGCTGGCCAGGTCAAGTTCATTCTATAACGTGTCACAAACATCTCGTAGCTTGCGCGTAACCTGACTAAACCGTACCTGTCTAGAAAGAGCAAGAGTGTTCGAGGCACATACGCACCTGATATTGCCAGCGCGTGACAGATCGATCACAACTGTAAAGAAACACACGTGGCAATATCGTTAAAGTTGCTCCATCTGCCTCACGAGTGAGATGCCGAGTTCCCCATTCACATTCATGCAGTTTCCCGTGTGTTTTCTGCTGCTGTGCTCTGTGATCAATCGGCGTTAAAGGGGCCATGAGGCCCAATTTTCTATCATAATTTATGCTATGTGGGTTAATCCGTGTGCATTCACAAATAATATGGCGAAATTTTTGCGCATTGGGTCGAGCACTTCGTTTATAATTGAATATTTTTGTAAACATGCGAGCGGCCTGAGAGTCGGGCAACACTGGCGCACCCGCAAATCGTGACGTAACAAGCAGCTAGCTATGCGAGCGTCTACATTCCGGCGAACGATATTGTTCCGTGGTCAGCTTCGCGTGAAATTGAGATATTTTAGCTTTCTTCAGCTTGTACTGAAATTGAACGATTTGCAGCGGCTGAAACTTTGGTAGAAGACAACGGGTACGCTTCTTGCTGCACATGACGTCACACGCGCCATGGCAAAATGGTGGTTGCCGGCGGTGGGCGGTGTTTATTCACCTTTTCGGTCGGTTTCAAGACTGCGATAGCAGCAGCACGTGTTGCACCCAAGAAACTTCCGGTCACTTCAGTTACTGCTCTCTAACGCTGAAGCAGAAAGCGTGTTTTTTAAGTGGTGCCAGAGTAAAGAAAGACTCTTTTTCCGCTTTCAGATGAAAGGAAGGCGCTTAAAGGGGTATTCAGACGGGGGAGAAAAGCTCGGGGGGTAAAGGCGGAGCCTAGTGACGTCAACTCGCGAGGAGAAGTCTCCGCAAATGCCCCCCACTCACATGGACGAGGCAAACGGAGGGGGAGACCAGTGTTACTAGACTACTCTGGTGGCTTGCACCACCCGTTTGACGAGCTGCTGACGACGAGCTGCAGACGACCATCCAGACTGGACACCCACTGCCGCTCTCTGCAGGCCAAACAAGAGCGCGAAATTCCGCCATACCCCCCACCGCCGGGGGATTGTTTGTCCTTTCGGGGAAAACGTCCCCGTCTCCTCCGAGGAGGCGCGGGGGGGTCACGCCCACTCGCTAATCCGTGACGTCGCGGTCACGTGATCCGCAATCCCCCCGTCTCCCCCGAGCGTTTCTCCTCCGTCTGAATACAAAGTGAAAGACTAACTCTTATAGTGTTGTGTGTGCAGCTTGGAAGAATATTTATTTAAAATATTTGGCCGATACAGGGAGAAAAGTGTTGAAAATGTGCGGGCTACTCGCTAAGGCTTTCGTTCCCCGCCACTGCTACTAGGCTACGCGGGCGCTCAAAACCGGAAGGCGCCCAGCAGCACTGTTTGTAAACAGCGAAAGGGTCTATAAGGGCTTGTTTTGCGCTGAAATATTCTTTTACAGCCCACTTTTAATATCTGTATAGGCAAATAGACCCCCAACCCCCAACTTCTAGTTTTCGCTGAAAACCACAAATTGCTGGGTGACCGCGTCCCTTTTAATTATTAAATGCGAAGAATTTCTTAACGAACCAAAGGCACTTCGACCGTTTCTATCTATCTATCTATCTATCTATCTATCTATCTATCTATCTATCTATCTATCTATCTATCTATCTATCTATCTATCTATCTATCTATCTATCTATCTATCTATCTATCTATCTATCTATCTATGGTATGCGGATATGTGCCACAGGTGATTCACTGTCTATAACGACCCAGGAACGGCGCCGAGAACAGACAGTGGAAATATCAACGCGATAGCGTTAAGGATCCCGTGTCGCAGAAAATCCAGTGTCGGCGTCGGTGAGTGAAAAATCCCGATGAATGCAAAGGATAAAAATGAGGATTCGAGCCGGAATGTAAGCGATCAAAGAAAGTTCCACTTAACACCGATTCCCGTGGGATCCGCGCAATTTTTAATTTTTATATATGGAATTTAATAAAAGGAGCCTGGCATAAAGAAATACACCAGGAACATTTTCGTTACGCCGTTATTTTCAAATCTCTCCTCCTAAAGGAACACTAAAATGAAATATTAAATCAGTTTAGACAGGTAAGTTATTCTTTCAGAACTCTATTATTAATTTCGCCATCACAGGTTAATTACGCGACGACAGAACGAAGGCCAAAGTATCATTTTTTTTTAATTTCGTGTCGAAACGTCAGCGTGTGAACGTCACCGTGACGTCATGATTTTCAAAGCCTCTTTGCCTATTTTGGCCACATTGGTTCAATGAAATTTTCTGAAACTTAGTGTGTTAAGACGTTGGGTCCCTTAGAATACAGTGTAACAATTTTTACCGATAAGCGATTACGCAGGCAGTAGCAGACGCCGTCAAAATCAATGACGTCACAGCGGGTTGCTGGTGCCGGAACTTCAAGGCAGCGTCACCACCTGTATTTTATTTTTGCGCATTTTCTCGCTTACCAAGCGTCTTCTCGCGGTAAGAATGGTGCTTTCGGTATTGCGAAGTTGTAATTTGTCAATACCAGAAAAAATTGGTCGCGTATCTGCGTGCTACGCTGCAAATGTCGCCGAAAGACGACAGGCGAGCGTTGCGTGAGATATGGGCGCCATCTGGCATACGTCGGGAAACATGAGCTTGTGCAGAGGGTTTCCTTCCACCGTGGTACAGGGCGTTCGTCGCCGTGATAGCATGGTATTTTCAGCGCAGCCGCATTTTCAGCGCAGCTTAAGAAACTAAGGTCTTTAGAATTACGTATCTATGTATTTTCTGGTAAAGGAACACACCACCTAATACTTACGTAGTGATGTTGCGCCTCAGATATGCGTAATGTTTGCTTTTAAATACGAAGCATTTCTTAGCGAACTTTTGCGACTTTGAGCGTATCTATCTATCTAGCCGCCTACGACTTTGTGCTCTCCTGGTCGCTTGGTTCATCGAATGTGCACCAAAATTGGTATGGTGTAACATGACTGTATGACGAACATAAATGACAAGTCATAACATGAAAATCATGACACGCATGTCATGTACAGCATGATTTACATGCTACGCTCATGGTGCGCTGGCGGCCGTTTCGCTAGTTTGATATACACCAAAATTGGTATCTTGCGACGTGACTGTGTGACGAACATAAATAACACGAGTTAACATGAAAATCATGACACGCATGTCATGCACAGCATGACTTACGTGCCACGCTCATGGTGCGCTGGCGGCCGTTTCGCTAGCTTTATATACACCAAAATTGGTATCTTGCGACGTGAACGTGTAACGAACATAAATAACACGAGATAACATGAAAATCATGACACGCATGTCATGTACAGCATGACTTACGTGGCACGCTCATGGGGCGCTGGCGGCAGTTTCGCTAGCTTGATCTACACCGAAATTGGTATTGCGCGACGTGACTGTATGACGAACATAAAAACTCGAGTTAACATGAAAATCATGACACGCATGTCATGTACAGCATGACTTACGTGCCACGCTCATGGAGCGCTGGCGGCAGTTTCGCTAGCTTGATATACACCAAAATTGGTATCTTGTGACGTGACTGTGTAATGAACATAAATAACACGAGTTAACATGAAAATCATGACACGCATGTCATGTACAGCATGACTTACGTGCCATGCTCATGGAGCGCTGGCGGCAGTTTCGCTAGCTTGATCTACGCCGAAATTGGTATTTTTGATTGACAATGTACACAAGTTTGAACCTACACACCAGTTCAAGATGGCTGACCCTTGGGCAAGTGGTTCAACTTTGGCCGGGTGGCTGAATCGGGTGACAGACAAACAGAAAGACAGACAGACCAAAATTTCTGCGTTTAAGTTCCCCAAGAAAGACTATCGTCTTTAAAAGCGGTGCGGCTTCACGGTAACACAGATCGCATTGCCGTGAAAACATATACTTGAAAGCGAAGTTAGGCAACCACGCAATAATTTCCTCATTACGAACATGTACATGTATAATTTTTGTACTGTCCCAGCTATCAGTCACTAAGCTTTAAAAAATCCATACAGGCGCCGTCTGGAGGCGGATGAAACACATTGCACGTTATTAGTTGCAACCTGAAGAAGCACTTAGTACACTTCGCTCTCTTTCCCAATAAATTGGTGATGATTAACTAAAAATTTCATTACTGCATCCATTCAGGGCTGTCCAGAGGGCCCGCGACGCGGCGGTGAGGCTCGACCTACCCGTCCCGACGTGGGAGCGGCCCGCTGCTCTGCTGCCTTGAGCGGTAGCGTTCCTCGGGACCTAAATAAAGTTCTCTGTCTGTCTGTCTGTCTGTCTGTCTGTCTGTCTGTCTGTCTGTCTGTCTGTCTGTCTGTCTGTCTGTCTGTCTGTCTGTCTGTCTGTCTGTCTGTCTGTCTGTCTGTCTGTCTGTCTGTCGGCCGTGTCTGCCTGCATCCACGGCCGACACGTTCTCATTATAGCAGATTTCAAAAAACGCAATCCCAATTGTTCACGATTTTTACGACTCTTTGTTTTTTGTTTCTTTTTCTCCACGCGTTGAAGAAAGCCCGCGACATATAACACGCGCCCGCGCGCAATGACGACAGCGAGAAATTCGAAGCCTCAGTGCGAAACAAACATTTTGCCTTTAGCGCATCACCCTGCCCATGGCGTTGCATTTCTTCTGGTTCTCAAGAGTGCGACGCGCGGTGATGACACATGACAAAAAAAATCACTCGCACTCACGCGCGAACTGTCGAGCGATAACAAACGCACAGAAGGCAATTGAATAATCAGTGGTGCGATCTTGTACGCATTCCAAATAAACACGGAGGCGTGGCGTTACATCCAGCCGCACGCGAGTGGCCCATTTGAACCGCGACAGACGTCACGGCTCTGCATTGACCAATCGCGTGCGGTCACGTGCGGCTGGATGCAATGCCACGCCTCCGTGTTTATTTTGTAACGCGTACCAGATCGCACCACAGGTTTGCGTTGTCACACCGATAGCTCGGTAGTGCGATGAAACAGAGCTGCCCTCGGGGCTGCCTGCGCGCTTGTTGACTATCCATAAAACCAGGCCAAACACGATGCCCTCCACAGGGTGATGTTTTAAAAGCAACGTCGTTTACCTTCTCACTGAGCATATATAGTTTAAAATATCATGTTCGAAAAGGGCGTTAAAGATAAAAATTACTGAGGTTTTCCATCCCAAAACCACGATATGATTATGAAGGATGCCGTAGTGGAAAGCTCCGGAAATTTCGACCATCTGATGTTCTTTAACGCGCACCTAAATCTGAGTACACGGGCCTCTATAGTACTACGCGCCCACCGAAATGCGGCTGCCGCGGCCGAGATTTCACCCCGCGACCTTCGGGTCAACAGTCGAGCCCCCCAAGGTCGCGGTCCGGAGCACCCGCCACGGTGCCAGTAGACCACCGTGGCGGGTAGCACTAAAGATGGAGTGAGCCGCAAACAGCTGAAATTCACGTCTTCAAAATCGCTTTAACACCGAATGCTGACATATCTGCGGTAAATACAGTAGTTGCAAAGTTGATTAAGCGACAAAATTTAATACAATAGCCAGGGCTGGGCAAAGATACTTTGCAATTGTATCAAGATCAAAGCCGTTTATTATTTGAGATACAGATACACGATGCTGGCAGAATAAATGTATCCGATACGAAACTAGCCAATTGTATATTACAGGGGCCTTGCAACACTTTTTCAAGTAATCATCGAATGGCTTCATTAAAACCCTTTCAGCCCTGGCGTCCTCAATTGATGACACCACACAAAATTTCGCCTAGCACCTCGGAAACGAAACCAAAACTGCTAATTCTTGGGGAAGTATTTCTTCAATGATCCCCACTGCAATTAACATCATCACTGTGGTTTCCGCGGAGTTCGGAGCCACAAAGAAGAAGAAGAAGCTTGGCCGAAGTCATGGGTGACGTCGAGGCGTGTAAGACAAAGTCCCGAAGTTGTTTCAAGGACTTCCACATTCCCAAATACGACGTCGGTTCAGATTTCGTATACTCGAATGAGTAGCAGGAATAAAGAAGCCATTTTTCTCATTTCACGACCACTGAGCCCTGATGACCTAATTTGACGCCATGCACGCAAATCCATAAATACTTACACCAAAATCTCAATTTTTTTGTGTGTGGTCTTCTGAGCTCCTAATTATCAGAAAAACACGTAGAAAAAACTTCACCAATAAAAATGAAAATTCCAGGGCCTAAAGGGTTTCAAAAGAGCTTATTGCCTCACGAATCGACTGCCGCAAAAATTTTTAGAATACGTCAAGTACGAGCGCAGTTACAGGGATTTGTCGCACACTTCAGGCGCTTTCTCTCTCCTTTCGTACCAGCGAGCACGCTGAAAGCTACGCAAGGGGGCAGGGAAGGGGGATGACAAGGGGGCAATGACGAGGGGGCAATGCGTCCTTTCGTGGGCGCGTCATGACGTTGAGCACATTTTTTTTTTTTTCTTCGAGCGCGCGGCTTACTTTAAAGGGACACTAAAGGCAAATAACAATTTATGTCAGAGTGAAAGCTCAATGTGTGACAACGTCTAAAACGGCAGTATTATCAACACCAATGCACTACTTACCGAGAAATAAGTTAAATGTATCACACGACGTGCGCCACGAGTGGGACATTGGAAATGATCCCGATGACGTGAGAGCGTCCGACTACAATAGTAATCAAACTAGCTGCAATAAAAAGAAAGAACCTTCCGTGCATCAAGAGACGTAATAAAATGCTGCTTGTTCGTTTCTGTTTGATTCATGGAAAAAGGAAACTCTTTGGCGTTTCCACGAGGAACGGCGCACGTGGTTCAAAGGTTCCGTCTTCGCCGAACTGCGCTTCGCCCGGCTACGCTCACGCGGTCGCGTCTCATATTGGTAGTTTCGGTACTGAGTACTGCCGCGTGTGTTTTGCACGATCGTGAAAGACGCTCTGACAGAAAGTTGGACAAAATGCCGCATGCATGTGATGTTGCTGGATGCCCGAATTGTGCACGCCGCAAGTGCACGTCGCCGTGCAGTAAAGGCGGGCAACGTTGGGACGGCAACAGTGACGTGACACACGTCTAGATGTGGTAGAAGGCCCTATTAGCCGAAAATACCCTCTGGCGTGTTGTCCAAGGATGGATGGATGGATGCTATGAGCGTCCCCTTTATAACGGGGCGGTGACATGTCTGTCACCATGCCCGAAGAAAAAAGGAAAAACTTCCTTGTTTCATGCTGGCCTAATAACTTATTTACATTGATTAAATCTATCTTATTATACCAAAAAAATTATAAATTCACGGTCTATCTCTCTGCCTCTTAAGGCAGAATGACCTTATTTTTCCCCCATTATTTATTTTTGTACTTTATCTCTACTCTTATGCCACCAATACTCTAACCGTCTCTTACTTATTTCTATCGCGGACGTGTTCAGCTTTCCATTGTTGTCCCTAAAACCCAAGGCTTCCTGTAGACTCGTGCCCACAAGAATACCTGGGTGAATATCGCCACAGTCAATCAGTACATGTTCCATCGTTTCCCTAGTTCCCCCGCAGCATATACATTGTTCGTCTTCGTTACTGAATCTCGCTTTATAACTTCGCGTTCTAAGACCCGACCTCGCTTCAAACAGTAAAGCGCTTCCCCTTGAATTATCATAAAACCTTTCCCTCCTTATTTCGTTTTTTCCCTTTCGGTAGTTACTCAGAGCCGGCTTCTTTTCCATCGCTGTCATCCAATAAGTCCTCTCCGCCTCTCTGACCTTCCGCTTAATGCTCCTTGTTGCCATATCACCCGCAGTGCCAGCCGTATATTTACTGGTGAGCCTCCTAGTTCTTTTTCTCCACTGCGTGTCAACGCTTTTTCTATACAAATACCTGAAAACCTTCTCTGCCCATATACTCTTCTTCATTTTCCTCAGCCTCTCTTCGAATCTGATTTTGCTCTGAGCTTCCCTCACTTCAAAGCCTGTCCATCCCATATCACCCTTTACAGCCTCATTTGTCGTCTTCCCGTGAGCGCCCAACGCGAGGCGGCCCACCGTCCTTTGATTTACATCCATTCCTGATTGTACCTCTGACTTTATGCAAACCACTGAGTTCCCAAATGTAAGCCCCGGGACCATCACACCCTTCCACAGCCCTCGAAGCACCTCGTACCTATTGTATCCCCATAAAGCTCTGTGCTTCATAATTGCAGCATTCCTCTTTCCCTTTGCTACCGATGCTTTCTCTTGTACCTCCATATATCTATCCCCCTCATTTACCCATACTCCGAGGTACTTGTACTCGCTTACCTTCGGTATTTTTTTGGCCCTGTATGAAGACCGCATGGTCTTCGTGATCACTGAATACCATCAATCCACATTTTGTTGCACTAAATCCTAGTCCTAGAGCCTCACATTCCCTTCCGCATATATCAGTCGCTGTATATCATCTTGAGTGTCCGCAAATATGACAATATCATCAGCATAAAATAGACCTGGAAGCTTCTGCTCAACCATCGTGCCGACCTGTTTGTGTGACAAATTAAATCCAATGTTGCTACCTTCTAGCGCTTTTTCCATCCTCACCATGTACAGCATGAATAACAGCGGGGACAAAGGACATCACTGTCTCAGCCCTTTGCTAATTTCAACGCTGTCCTTGCTACTTATTCCTTCCCATTCTATACAAACTGTATTTTCTCGGTATATTTCCCTCAAAAGCTGTATACAGTCGTCCCCTATGCCCACTTCTTTCAATATATCTCACAAAATTTCCTGATTAACGTTGTCATACGCCCCGGTGATATCTAGATAAGCTACGTATAAGGGCCTGTTTTCTATTTTCGATATTTCTATACACTGGGTAAGAACAAACAGATTATTGTCTAACCACCTGTCGATTCGAAATCCATTCTGAAGTTCTCCCAAAGTATCATTTTGTTCTACCCACGCTTCTATTTTTAATTTTACTGCCTGCATCGCCAACCTGTATAGCACCGATGTAATGGTTAGCGGTCTATACGAGCGAATGTTATCCTTTTCTCCCCTGCCTTTATAGATTAAGTTCATTCTACTTTTTCGCCAACTGTCTGGTATTTCGCTCTCCTGTAAGCACTTTTCTACGGCTTTCAGCAGTGCTTCTTTAGTGTTATGTCCGAGTTCGTTAATGAGGCTGACGGGAACCCCATCTAAGCCCGGAGTAGTGCGCTTAGGAATTTTTCCTTCGGCCTCCTTCCAATTGAAATTCTCTAGTACTACATCTTCGTCAGTTGCACTCCTTTGCGTACTTTTACTCACCGGGGGAATCCCCTGGGTGACCTTTTTAAACGAATCGGCTGTTATCTTTCGGATGTAACCTAGCGCTTCATGCCCTTCCAATTGATTTCCTCCATCTACCAAACGTTGTTGCATTGTGACAGACTTCCTACCTAGCGCTTTTAGGTGGCTCCAAAATATCCTAGGCGCGACCTTCTTCTTTTCACGAATCTCTGTCATCCAGCGTTCACTTTCACCTTTAATTTTTGCCTCGACTAATTTCTGCACAATGGATTTTTGCTCTAAATATATTTCCCATATTTGGTTGACGTCGTGACGTCGTCCTGTGGCCGCTTCTCCTTTTTTGCCTGTCTGTGCTCCCGTGATGCCTCACGTCGCTTCTCGATCGCCTCCCGGATTTCTTTGTTCCACGAACTTTTTGGCTTTCTCTTTCCTTTCCAACAAATAGTTTTCTTCTCTTTTTCCATTTCTTTCGTGATTACATGTAGCAGCCCACTATACTTCCAGTCTTTGCCTGGTAGTTCTTCTACTTTTTCCTCGACTCTTGCGGCTACATTTGTTATTTGTTTGTCATTTAGATACAGCTGCCAAACTTTGATTCTATGTTCTTATTTTCAGTTTTATATCCCATTTGTAATATTATGCGTTTATGAGTCGGCTCTCCCCGGTGGTGGAACTTCTGGTGGAACGTTTGGTGCGACCATGGCCGACCTATGGACTTGTATCTTCAAGAAGACGACACCCCCCTTTCGGACTTTGCCCCGCTGGCCAGCCCCCTTGCGGCTACTGACCTTGCCACTTGGCCTCGGACAGCATCTTTCACAGGCTGGCCTCGGTCTTTAGGAGGGGGGAATGTGAAAATCGAGCGCGCCCTCCCCTTTGGCGCCTCGTTCCCCAGCTAGCGCGTGTGCGGGCCCCGCGCGGCTCCAGCGCCGGGAACCGCCGTTAATCGGCGATATGGCTACCGTGGCTACGCCGCCAGGCCTTTTTGCCTGGTGCGAGCCATGCGTCGGTCTTCCCCGCACGGCACCACGTGTCCGGACATGTCTGAACGCTGCTCGCGGCTTACTGCGCTAGTTACGTCACTGCGCGACGCCTGTCCTCATTGGTCGCCAGTGACAACCCCCTTCCCCATGAGCTCGCTTCTGTCTGGCGCTGGTTCGCCGCGGGAGATGCTCTCAGGCCTGCACGAGAGGTTGACGCGCTACTCTGGCAGGCGGCTTCTCGTTCGTGTACTCGACTGCTGCCCTTTGTGTGATAGTCGTAGCGCCGCTGGCAAGCGTACTCGACCGGTCTTGCGGAGTTCCCTTTACGGCCTGCAAGCCCGTGACTGTCCTACTGTGCTGCATATCTTGGGTTAATTCGCAATGCCCATGAACTATAGGTGGCGCGCCGTGCTTTTCAATATGGCGCCAGGAGGAGGGTCAACCCGTTTGTTAGCATAGGAACAGATGGGACGTGCGGACGTACGGACCGTGCCACTTTCACCGGATGAAGTCATGAGCTGCGCTGAAATGGATATGAGACTAAAATACTTTCCCAAACCATGGAAAGTGCTAACTACTCGCCACCTAATTATTTGCTGCGAAGTAAAAGGTTATATTTCAGCTCCGTTACCGTGCATAACGATGCTTTGCGAAATACTGTGCGTGCTACATAAACCTGTATGAACTAGAATTGACGTATGAGCTGAACGGCACTCCGAGGTAGTACGTACCGAGCCTGCCTGACGGATTTGCCGCAGTAGTAGGCCGCCAGCGAGTAGCGCCATCGCTGCTGCGCGTGATGATGGCTTGCAAACATAAAAGTGTTCTGTGATAATACCCCGTCGTCTTTACTTGCGCAGTCGAAAACGCGGAGTTACGTCTTCAACGGAACACAAGCATTTAACATGCCATTCAGTAGCGCTTGTGTCACAGCCATGCTGAGACTCTAGCCGTGTGTACTTCACTCGCATGTTGCAGGTTCGATCAGCACGATCGAAACTTGAATATCGAAAAGAATAAACACGTATGCTTTTCGCAACGTCGAAGAAGTTCGCCGAGAGGCGTGGATTGTGGCCGTGACTGCACGTTCCATCGCTCTAACCATTTCGCTTCGTTGGTCGAGCTCGAGCGTGTTGGCGGCATGCGGCGCTCCATAATATCCACAATAATGGTGATACGTGCAATGCACAAGAGGAACTATGCTTTTATTTTGATCTCGCTCAAGGATATTATACATTAAATACAATCAAAGTGACTTACGAGCGTGAAAGAACATTAACGCACGAGGGGACGTGAAGTGCAACTCGCTCCTCGTGAGTTAGCAGCTGGTGGTTCATCGTCGCTGTCACTCTCGGTGCTTTTCACGTCCAGTGAAAAATCCTCGTCGTCAAGATGGTCTCTTTCAACATCACTGCTGAAAGCAATCTGAAGAATTTCCTCCGCCGAACGACTTCGACCACTCCGCGTCACCACGTTTACAATTAGACAGACGTCTGGGCGCGGAGAACGTTTTGCTCTCAGACCGGTCAACAAGCAAATCGCTTGCAGTGTGCTACCACCTATCAACAAACGTACAAATACAAGCGGCGCAGCGGTGGCTATGATGAAACCAATGAAACCCAACACACTGGCGAAGGACGGCGTGGATGGAAAGCGTTCGCTCCACGAAAGGCGTCGAGCAGACGCGTCCTCGAATGATTGAAACGTCGCTCGCACGATTCGTAACAGCGCTTTGCTGACAAAGGATAGAGGCCCTATTTTAATGTATCGCCAACTTGAGATCGCTCAGTTATACACGAGCACATCGCGAGCCCGCGCGACCTCCCTCCCGCGTAGTACAGTGTACTAGAACACTGTACGCGTAGTGTTATGGGACTCATGCACTACAAGAAACACTGACCAATTATATATGCAAGTAAAACAGGGTGAGCTTCAACTGAATATGTCAGACGATAACATTTAACTTACCTACGTGGCTACAGAAAGCCTCGCGAAGCTGATAGTATGTGTACACTGTGGGCTAGCATCGAAAACGCGAGTTGCCACGTATTTTCACGAAAACTTCGCGTCTCGCAAGAACGAATCAGATTTCTCGTGTCACGGAGGGCCCGGTTTGTTCACTGATGCAGGGAACATGCAAAGTCGTAGTGTTCCTTTCTTGCCAACGCGTTAACACTGAGGCTAGCACAGCCGAACAAGGGAGCGACTGCATATATAGTGCCGCCATTTTGTCGTCTCGTCTACTAACCCTCCTCGAGAGGACGCTCCTGAATTCCGCTCGGTGGCGCGACAGTCTATGGGCATTGCGAATAAACCCGTGTTTTTTGACAACCTGCCTCGAGTGCCTTTTCTGCGCCGTGACCGAGAGTCGATGAACCCGGCCGTAGCGTCTTTGTTCGATGCGGCAGTGGAGAACGTCGCGTCCATTCCCGGTCGCCTAGTAGGGTAAGCTTCGCGCAAAACCTATCTCCACAAGTTTCATTATGGAGGCTTGAATTATGCCTGGTTGTTGGCTGCCGAAAGGCTCGCACTAATGCCGCGACTATTGAGTGAGACATAAGTCTATTGGTAATTCGTAAAAATGTTTATGTTGATAAAGCTCTTTAAGCAGCGAAAATCTAGCAACGACTGACTTGAGTGTATGGTCGTTGGCAGGGGGCGTAAAAAGGGCACTTTCCCCGACTCCCCGAAACCACACGAGCGTTCCCGCACTCACCAGACGCGATGCAGTACGGGTTTGCACCCCTGAACACAAAATCCTGCCGACGCCCATGCGCGAGTGCATTACCACGTTGATTACCACAGCGCAAGCTGGCAGCGCCTCCGAATACAGCGCCACCGCTGCGGGATCGCGAATGGGGGCCAACTTAGAGCGGTCGGTGTTCACACCTCCCAATTCCAGCGCGGCAAAAAAATGGCGGCTATGACGTCACCATAACTTGTTACAGCGTGGTCACGTGAGGTAAGTAGGGGGCTCACCGAGGTAGACAGAGGGTCACCTTTGAGGGTGGCAGTAGCGCGAGGGTGTCGATCGCTCACGCAAACTTCAAAATTAATTTAAAATACCTTCCAAGCTATATTCGCTGTTGATATTTTGCAGATGACATACGCATGTTCCCGGGAATCGATCCCGCAGGCTATCTCGGCCGCGAAATTTTGTCATTACCCTTTTAAATTTTCTCGAAGTCGGAATTTTCCGGAAATGTGCAATTCCTGATATCGACATTACGCGTTCTCGAGCAGATCGCTTTTACGAGAAGATCGCTTTTAGTCCGCCAACACGAAATATTGCAATGGAGCGCCCACAGCAAGTGTAATGCTTCCCAATAGTTTTTTGCATCATCGGTAGAACGCATTCATGTGCTTCAGTTCAGTTCACATTGACCAAGCATGGGCGCGTGGCATAAATGTTTTTTGTTGCGCAAATACGCGGGATATAATATGAACGTTCTAATGACGCTCTGGACTGCTTTTGTGTTTGAATATGCCCGATTATTAATTTTTGAAATGTCAATTAAGTGCAAGTTTCCTTGCCTGTAACAAAGAAATAAAAAATTGGCGCGAGGCCTGTGTTGAAAGCACTTGCTATCGGATTGCGGGTGCCCGAGTTGAAACTCCAGCCCCGGAAATAACATTTTGTTTTATTATTTCTCTGGTGCGCGCGCGCCAGCTGTGGGTGAGGAGGGTCTTCTGGAACACTACCAGCCACACAGATCAGTGAATACCAGCTTCGCTTGAATAGTTATGAATTCCCCTGATCGATCTGGAGCATGGAGGAAATAAAAACTAGGAGGGAGCGTCATGTGACAATTTTGAAGCCCAGCCATGAAAAGTGAAACAGGGGCATGCTGGGAATTGTGACGAGGAGGTTGGCTTGTGGACGCTAGGCGCGCGCGCTCGTCAGTTCTTGTTTTTAAAGGGGTCATGAAGCACCCCTTGGGCTTGTTGAAAAAACACATCCTGCGGAAAGCTGACACGGCTATGAACTGCTCTGCCAAATATTACAGTCGTGCGCGCAGCGTAAAGGCCACAAGCGAAGCGCGAAGTTGCTGTTTCCCCAGGCACCCTCTTTTCAAACAGAGGCCGCACTGCGCCGTGCTCCCTAATGGGCTGTAGAAATTAGGTGCCTTTTTCCTTCTCCTTTCGAACCACTACCACCACCTCACTCTCGTCGGTGGGCGGGGTGTCTGCACGTTGACGTCGCGGATCTGCCAGTTTACGTCGCAAGAGACATAGCATGCTTATTGGCCGATAGCCGACGTAAATCGAGAGCGGCGTTCGGATCAGATGCGCTTCTTGCCACGGAGTGCCGCCACTTGCCGGCGCCGCACTCCTCAGTACATGGTAGCCGCACTCGCGCACGCGAATCACAGCGGGAGAGCGATCGCGTTTCATGACGCGCGCTGACGTAACTTCTTTCCCCCGTGCCATCCCTCCTTGTGTAGCTTCCAGTGCGCTCGTCGGCACGAGAAAAGAGAGAAAGCGCTGGGAGCGTGCGCCAAACCCCCGTAACTCCGCTGATTCTTGACAGATTCGAGAAATTTTTGCGGCAATCGATTCGGGAGGCAGTAAACTCCTATACTGAGGCCATTAGATTATTACTTGGAAAAGTGGTTCATGACCCCTTTAACGCGATAGCGTTAACAGCCCGTTTCGCAGAAATTCCAGTGTCGACGTCGTTGGTTGTGAGCAAAAAATCAGCGTTGTCCGAGACCGAAAATTGAGAAGGATGCAAATAAACAATAAAAATCTTCGGTTCGAGTGAGAATCGAACCCAGGCCTTCTGAGTGGCAAGCAGGTGGTCTACTAGAAAGCGACGCCATTGCTTGAAACTGCTTCGGGAAAAAAAAAAAACTCTATATGAATGTCATGTAGTGAGAGGAGTCGCCTCAACGCATGTAATATTGCGTGGCAGAAGCGTAGAATCGCGCCAGTCGTCAAAACATGTGAATTGCGCATTGAGTGGGTGTTTAAAAAGTCCACCAAGCACTCACATATATTTATCATCAGCAAAAGCATGAACAGAGTGAGCAGCTGCTTAGGTTCGCGTGCTGCCTTACGGACGCGTAGAGGGCCCTTCGCTGATTTGCTAAAGGAACAATTATGGCGTAGTTGGCACTGCACAACTGTACTTGCAGTAGGCATTCTAGGATAGTTTGAAACGGCCTATGTTACGCGCACAGACGTTTGTTTCCTTGCGGCACGGTTGAGGCATGCAGCGAGAACCGAAGTCAAGCTAGCATTTGAGAATGGCGATGCGAACGGGGCCCGATTACGCTATCGCGTTCTACTCGTGAAGGCGAAGCTCAAGCGTCCTCCAAGTTTTTTGCCATGAGCGCAGCAAAAAACAAAATTAAACAGGAGCATGACGGGAAATGTGACACGAACACAAGGAGCTAGCGGCTTCAGAGGAGGTTGGCTTGTGAACGCTATAGGCGCGCTCCCTCTTTTTTTTTTTTTTTTTTGCCTCCATGATCTGGAGCAAGTTCGCATTTTCCACTGATCGATTCGGAACAACCCGCAGCGCGACGGAGCGCTCCAGGTTGATCCGCCTCGCAGAGCCGAATTTCGCCGGAAGCCCGACAGTACTGTGCCGTCATTCGAGGTGCAGGTGGGCGCCTCGATTGTTTCCAGCACTTTTTGAGGCCTGGTCTTAATACCCGGTGCATTTGTTTACCTTCGAAAATGGTGCCCAATAAAAGGCGGTGTCTGAACAGCAACCTGCAAAACCTCAAGCGCGCTGCAGCACGCCGGACCAAACAGTGGCGGGCGAATGCAGGGAGCAAGCATGCGCGAGGCCCAACGCAGGGTTATCAACGTGGGTAGCCACCCTAACGTGGCCAACCGGATGCGTGTGACAACTTCCACAGTGCTTCCTGCCTGAGCGAGTTTAATTTTGGCGGGTCGATCCGGATCGGGTCGCTCCATGCCGGATTTTGTTGTCCAGTGATGGATTCGCCACAGCGCTAAGATGTACCAGTGGCATTCTAGATCTGGCATCACGATATAATGAATTATATTTTTTACAACACTTAAAACAAACACGCTTGTTTTTCCCTCGAAAGTATACGCATTATCTATTTAGAGAAATAACAGTACTGTGAGAAACACTTAACGTATCACTTGCTGCGATGCCAGGTGCGTCTGTCCAAGTGGTCTGCCCCCAACGCATCTCTCGTTTTGTTGTGAAGTCAGAGGATCGTGACGGTGCGTCTACTTAGTTTCGACGTCGCTTTGCAGCCGATTTGAACGAGATTTGGCAAGACGCGCTTATAAAAAAAAACATGAACTCTATGTTATTTCCCGCACTGGCCTGGGACGCTACATCTATGCGCAGCGGTGAGTGCACGACGCTTTGATAAAACTGTCAAATACAACCTTTAAAGCTGCAACGTCGCAGCAAACCAAAAGATCTAGCGGTCTTCAGCCTCTTGGAACAACAAAGGCACTGTTTGAGTGCTTTGTAACGCACCCCACTGCCCACGCCTCGCGAAGAACGAAACTGAAACTGTAGAAAGATTCGTCAGTTCGCTAGCTATCCCAGCGCCCTGCAGTTTCCTCTCTAGGTTATTGTATGAAACTTTATGCCCCGAATACATCGCGGTGCATTTAGCTGTATTCCTGCGCTTTGGCGCCTATTTGAGGAGTAAAATGTCTAAAGAAATGTAGCAGCATTCGTCATTGAGCGCTATAATTTTCCTATCGAAAACCCTGCAACTACTCTCTTGGCTCATGTAAGTTAGGCGTGGTCGTGGAACTCATACCTGATAATGTTAACGTTATCCTTCCGGACATCCTCGTTTGTTTCGTCGCATAACATCGTCAATGCGATGACTAGGCAGGCGTACACATGCATGGAATGAATAGCGATGTGCTTTTTTTTATGCCTTCTGCGATCAAAACAGTAAGCATGCAGACGATCCGGGTCGCTGTTCTGCGTTATTAATTGTGGAAGCTCAGGCGACGCAGAAGCAGCTTTATTTATTGCAATAATGCATCCAGTCGTGTTAAGGTGTTTAAATTTTGACAATATCTTCAGTTTCAATCTCGTTTTGTGACCATTTTACTCAAATACTGCAGAAAGTTTCGCACTGCAGATTTAAATTTCGCGCGCCGGGCACACCGTTCGATCGTGGCGCATTTCTGGTGGCGTCATCGCAAAGTGACCACTGTTTTTACATTGGTTTGCCGCGATGGCCGCGAAGATGGAGACCTAATTCTAGTACACCATAGCAACACTGTAACCACAGCCATGCGATCCTAACGCAGAGGTTAGTAGACCTACTCCCGGTGTTCGAAGCTGGAACTCGCCGCGGTTGATTTTTTCGGTTGCACGGTTGATTTTTTCGATCGCTGGAACTTGAGACCTTCCGGGACCTACCATAGGTGGGCCCCGAAAAGTTAGAACGCCTGAAGAGCAACGTGAGTATGAAGCGCGACGAAGGCAACATCGTCGCATCGCTCAACAATGCCGTCGTGCCTGTGTTGAAGTTCGTGCCCAAGAAGCCGAGCGCAAACGTCTGGCCAGGCAAGATCCAGCTGTTCGTGCTCTAGAAGCCACGCTCAAGTGTCAGGCTAGGCAAGACCCAGCATTTCGGGCCCAGGAAGCCGAGCACATGCGCCAAGCTAGGCAAGATCCAGCATTTCGGGTCCAAGAAGCCGAGAGCAGGCGTCAGGCCAGGCAAGACCCAGCATATCGGGCCCAAGAAGCCGAGCGCATGCGTCAAACTAGGCAAGACCCAGCATTTCGGGCCCAAGAAGCCGAGCGCAGGCGTCAGGCTAGGCAAGACCCAGCTTATCGGGCCCAAGAACCTGAGCGCATGCGCCAAGCTAGGCAAGACCCAGCATTTCGTGCTCTAGAAGCCGAGAGCAGGCGTCAGGCCAGGCAAGACCCAGCATATCGGGCCCAAGAAGCCGAGCGCATGCGTCAAACTAGGCAAGACCCAGCATTTCGGGCCCAAGAAGCCGAGCGCAGGCGTCAGGCTAGGCAAGACCCAGCTTATCGGGCCCAAGAACCTGAGCGCATGCGCCAAGCTAGGCAAGACCCAGCATTTCGTGCTCTAGAAGCCGAGCGCAGGCGTCAGGCCAGGCAAGACCCAGCATTTCGGGCCCAAGAAGCCGAGCGCAGGCGTCAGGCTAAGCAAGACTCAGCTTATCTGGCCTAAGAAGCTGAGCGCATGCGCCAAGCTAGGCAAGACCCAGCATTTCGCGCTCTAGAAGCCGAGCGCAGGCGTCAGGCCAGGCAAGACCCAGTATTTAGGGCCCAAGAAGCCGAGCACAGGCGTCAGGCTAAGCAAGACTCAGCTTATCTGGCCCAAGAAGCCGAGCGCAGGCGTCAGGCCAGGCAAGACCCAACATTTCGCGCTCTAGAAGCCGAGCGCAGGCGTCAGGCCAGGCAAGACACAGCATATCGGGCCCAAGAAGCCGAGCGCATGCGCCAAACTAGGCAAGACCCAGCATTTCGGGCCCAAGAAGCTGAGCACATGCGCCAAGCTAGGCAAGATCCAGCATTTCGTGCTCTAGAAGCCGCGCGCAAGCGCCAACGCCGCCAAAACGCTGCAGTGCTTGAAGGGGAATGCGCATACAAAGGATGCAAGCTGTCACGGACTGCGATTTTTGCGACCCGGCGTCATGGCGAATTCACGGGCGCCGCTCTTCCCCGCTGACCGGCGGGAACCGCGTACTCTTGAAAAGAGCCGGGAAGTGCTGAATGGGGTGTCCTTCTTCGAACGTCGCCGCGGACTATTGATCCTTTGTACCTACGGCGGCGGCGGCAGGATCTTGCAAAGGCCGCGAGGTATACTCCGAACAAGCTTTTGACTTCAAGACGCTCCGGCTGAGAGCCAAGCAAACTGACCGTTCCCACGGGAAAAACTTCTGGTGGACAAGCCGTATGGCAGCACCCCAACAGATTGTCACCCTCGCTCAGTTGAGGACCCTCTCCTAATTAAAAGGGGGTGTGGTCAGTGTATTTTTAGGGCGGAGTTTCGAACAATGAAACGCGCATGATTGGACACAGGTAGAGGTCCCTTGTTCCCCCAGGAAGAGGATGAGGGGACACGAGGATGATTTAAGCGCAGGATTTGGCCCTGCTAAGCAGTCTAGTTGCTGATGGTGCATTCAGACGACGGACTGAATCCGGATTTGTCGTGGACGCGGACGGCTAATCCGCGGATAATCCGCCTGCAGGCGCATCCACACGACGGACGGTGTCCTAGGAGAGAAACAGCCGGATTACTCTCGACCGCAACTCTGCGCTCACCTGCGCCCGCTGGCAGCAGACCGGTTTGAGAGTATTCAACAACATGGAAGCCGACAGAACGCGGAGCTCGCCGAGCTTGGTCGTGTATTGTCGAGGACTACAATTTGTTTCGGTGAAATCGGTGTTGTTGGCGGAATGGCCGGATGAAAAGAAAAATCTGCTTTACAGGGCTGCTGGAGAGTGACCTCGCTGCTGTCACGCGTGGGGCCCCGCATGCGAAAGGAGGATACAGCGATGCGCCGATATCGGCAGTTTTTTTTTTTTTTTTTTGCGGATAACAGGTACCGACAGTGCACATTGAACTGCTGCACATTATGTTTCTTTCTCTCTGTTCGCATCTCGACCTTAAAATCAGTGTTCAAACGTGGGCCGTGTTCTGAGACAACCGCTTTCGGCAACAGCGCCACTTTGCCTGCCGAAGAAACCTGCGTGTGCAATGCATGTGCGTGTGCAATTAAAGCGACAACTTAACCACTGCTCTCGAACTTGCCAGTGCAGCGCGCATTAAAAGAGATATATATCTCACGGGTGATCGCCTTAGCATACGGCCCCAGAAATAAACTGAACTAGCTGAAATCAACAGCGAGCACAGCCGTAGGGCTTGAGCAGAAGAAAAGTGTACTGGTTGCCAGCCTGTTTGTCAGCTAAAGCTGCGGTAGCTGCGGTGTTCCGCCGCCAGAATCCCGATGTGAAAAACAGGTTGGAATCATCCTTCCGCGAGCCACGCGGACGAGGGGAATCGCTGATGTGAGGTCACGTGACGCGCCGTCCGTCCCGCCACATCGGGATTCGGTCCGTCGTCTGAATGCACCATGACCAACATGGTGTAGAAGCAGATCAACAAGTATCCCTTCTGGAAGTTTTTAGTGTGGCTCTGTACCGGCTGGCCACCTAAACTTAGCCGTTCGTTTAGTTGTGACGAGAAATTAACATCCGCATCGTAGACATCGGAGCTTCCTCTCGGGTTAGCTCAACCTGCCCGAGATCGCCTTCAAGCACTAGCCTCCCGGAAACACCAGCGTTGCAACACCACCGACATCGCAGTCGTGCCAGAACTCACTTCGACTTCTCGCTTCCGATCGTCGTGGACTCAACGCTGCCGGTCATCACACGTATGCCCTCACCTGTTTATATCTTCGAACTTTCGCATCAATAGTTTTAGTGTTTGTTAGTTCTTGTGTAGTTCGTAATCCTTGTCTCTTGTAAGCTGATTTATTGATTTCATATGTATTTTGTTAATCGTATGTATTAAGTGTTGATGTATTTTGTTAGTTCTAATAAGTGTTCTGCTACCGTTCCTTGTGCTGCAATATCACTAGAGTAAAGTTGTTTTGTTTTGTTTCCCACGTCTCTGATCTCTTCACTGTCTCTGCTTGCGTACGGAACGAACTAACCTCCTGTCATTCCCGTCGCCGACTTCGCGCCGGCGACGCTGGTGGCAGCTTGTAACACAAGCACTACGAGCAGAAATTAGCTAAAGAACAAAATAATCCCAATGACAATACAGATGACGAACTTTAGAAACAGTTTCCGAATCGGAAGCATGGATTCACTTGTGATGCTTGCGATCGATGGATTGACGAGGATTTGACAGTGGTTGCAAACGTGAAAAGTCAGCCAATGGAAGAAAATGTTTCGACTCCGCAAAGTGCATTTCCACACACCGGTCTTCAAAGCTTTAAAGGGACCGACAACTGCCCAGAACATGAAATGAGATGACTGCACTGATGGAAAGATTGTCCGTCGCATTGACTCAAACCAACCCTGTTTATCTCGTGAGAGGTGGATTTATATTTTTATTTCTTCATTGAAAGCAGCGAAAAATGACCTTTGGCGCCTCTGGCGGCAAAATCACAAACGGTCCAATGAAGCCGGTCACGTGACCGTTGATTGGTGTACGAGTTAGATTACTTTTCTGTTAGTACTGAAATATCGTTCATTTCTTTATATTAAAAGATATTACTCTATAAAAATATACATATACGCCTGCGTTAGTTGTATGCAACAAAGTGGCGCTGCCTTCGCTTGGCGTAGGCAGCCTTGACACAGGCGCAGGCAACCTCGGGCGCAGGCGCACACAACGCTGTACAAATTTAGAGAAGGTGTATAAAGCCACATCATCTCATTGTAACAGCTTGCTATTTTCAAAAATGGTTGGAAAGCTCAAAATAAAGGTGGTTAAGCGTAGTTACAGTAACTCCTGCGAAAGCAGAACAACGACAGCTTTCACAGGGGCTAGCGACATCGCTATCAATTCTCAGCGTTGCTGGAGCAAGCCTTCATGCGTGTTTCGAGCCTTTCAGATCGAAAAATACTGCTCATAAAATAACTACGTGCTTTTCGGATAAACCACTGCAGCTACAAACGCTTTGAAGGGTAAGCTTCCTGTCGCGCCGTAAAAAACTGGGTCGAGAAAAATCAGTTGTCGGTCCCTTTAAGGTGTGTGATTGGTGTAAACGCTCATTGGACAATAAAGTAAGGAGCATCCTCAAAAGTTCTGTCTAGCGCCGAGCATGTGCAGTATTACTTGAGCTACTGCACATCACTACAATGGCAATGATGATTTCACATTCTGCCATTCCAAGAAAAATCTACATCAATCCCTGCAAGACGAGTTCAGACGCCTAGAAAAATAATTGACTACCCACAATTGCTGCAATTGCTGTGCAATGTCCTCGACGAGTTGTACTCGATGACACTGATGGCAGTCAATGCTGGTTCACTGGCTCTCCACACATGTGACATCACACTCAACAACATTCTAAGTAAGATATACCTCATCTATGCTTCTCTGTAATGTGTGCCCGTGAGTGCCGGAATATAACAGTATCGCAAGCGTCAAGCGAATTTGCCATTGCGAACTGTAGGCCTGGATATATATGCTAAGCATGAAAGTGGCAAAATTGTACATATCACCTAACACATGCCAATGCAACATAGAAACATTAATGTGCCAGTACTTCACATGGGCGAGAACTGATGGTACATCAGTCATCACTGTGGGAGGCTTTAACATTGACATATCGAAGGTAAATTGAAGAAATAGTTCATTTACAATGAAGTTTGTCTCTTCTGTCACATGAATCTAGTGTCCAGCCACAGTGCTTATCACATGCATCGACTTAACCTTGTTCAAGACTTTCGGTAAAGTGGTTATGACGGGATATGTTGTGTACTGCAGTGATCCCAAATCACTTGGAATTCTTCTTGTATATAAGTATTGTCAACGTTGTAATCCAGGATGTCACGTTTGAAGCAATGAAAAATTCAACATAGAATTAAGTGCGTAAAGAAAGCTTGATTACATCTTCTCGTGAGCACATAACCTTATTGATGATAGACCGGCTGCTCAGCCTGCCATTCTGTTTCGACAGTGTGATGATGATGCTCCTGTAACATAGTACGGTAGTACCCACAATGGTCCAAGAACTGGCCAGACATGCTTTCAATTACACAATAACCTTATAAAGGAATAATTTTAACTATTGTACATTTGGGCTGTTAGTTGAGACGTTGAGGTGAGCCTTTAATGAATAACTTAGAATACTGATCGTGGAATGAACCACGAGGAGAAATTGTAAAAAGAATATTAAGAAAAATAAGAATCATCAATATTTATACGCACGCTTTTTCTTGCTTGGATAAAAGCATCAACGGCATCAATTGTGGGGTGATTCCACGTAAGATCGAACAAACGATGGCTGGTCGACCTCTCAAATTTATTTCAAAATTTTATATATTATTGCCTGATGAGTGGAAAGAAGAGATCCGCAATTTGTTTTGCCACCAAAAATTTTTTCGAAGCACAGGAAATCAATAATGACGAAGAGGTGGAGTGGAGCGCTCATCCGCTCTGCTGTTTTGGCCAACTTTCGTTATGAATTGCACAAAACGTATTAAAAGTAGGTAGCTGAAATTTCTTTAACTAAATATATGCATGTTTTTGCTTCTGCTCAGGTATTTTTAGTTTTTATGAGTAGTGTAGATGTTTTTATAAAAAACCTCAAAATTGGCCCAGGGAACGTTATTTTCTTTACTTTGAACGCCCTTATCTAAAAAAAAGCCTTGTACCAGAGCGACCAAAATTCCGCATTACGTTCTTCGCATGCTTATCTACCAAACTGCCGAATCTTATAATTATATAACGTTTCAGTAAAGAGATATGATCGGGCTAACTTCAAGAAAACACCAAACAATGGAAACTTCTGACGACAATTAAAAAAAAAACCATTTTTTATATTTCTTAAACTTTGTCCACTTATTATCTTCCACATCAGCTTTCACAATCAGTGAAAACATGTTACATAATGTCGTTGCACTAATAGTTACGGCCCCTCCAATGAGACCTTTAGGCAAGGATTGGCAATACCGACTTCTTGCCCAGCAAGTGTATAAAATACAGGCAGGATTGAATTTCTTTTTATTAAAAGGCCAGCAGGTACCTAAAAAGGTGTTGCCGGCACTGAAGACGACCAGCCATCGTTTGTTCGATCTTACGTGGAATTACCCTGTGTCCCTTTGGCTGACTCCTATTTAAATGCTTCAGTGATCAAAATTCTGGATTTCAAGGAAATATTTTATCTTTCATATTATTTTGGGTCATTATACGGAATTACATATTCGGTATGCACATTCAGTCTTTCTAATCGCCTCTGTGTGATCCGTGTGGTGTGAAACTGGGGTCAGTGTGGCAGAAAAAAAAGGTGATTTTGCAAGATATTCAGCTCGTATGAGCAGAAATTAGAGCTTGCATCGTTTTTGTTAGATGCCTTCGTGAAGATGTCTGTTTTGCCGGCTTCTAATCTAGCGTCAGAACTGGAATGAGACCTCGGATGGCTGCTGCCTACTTAGATGTCTAGCTACGGTGACTGTTGTACACCCAAGTGCAGGCTGTCATGATGCACAAAACCCCGGTACAGTGAACTATAGTATCCTAATTCACTCAAATCCCTTCGACTGCTATAACACTGACCATGGTGGTACTTAAACAACATGGACAAATGCTGAAGGTTTGTGTGCACAGATCCATCAACTTGCTTCTTGTTTCTCGAAATAGCGCTATGAGTGCACCCTCCGTAATTGTGCCTTTTGCAAATGAAATATGTGTTTAAATAAGGTACACAATTTACATTGCTATCAGCACAACTCCTTGAGTAATTTTAAGTCTTATAATCGAGACTAATATTTGTTCGTTTCTTTTTCTTTTAACAGCGGAACTGTTTAAGCTTGGCGAAAATC
Organism: Rhipicephalus sanguineus; assembly: GCF_013339695.2. Taxonomy (NCBI): domain Eukaryota; kingdom Metazoa; phylum Arthropoda; class Arachnida; order Ixodida; family Ixodidae; genus Rhipicephalus; species Rhipicephalus sanguineus. Next base: position 196,622,706 of record NC_051176.1, read on the forward strand.
CGTTGTCCCACATAAAGTGGTTTAGTGAGGAAGAGCCACATTAAGAGAGAGGGGGCCCTGCCTAGCTATGCCAAGGCACGCAAAGCCAAGAAAGGAGCACAGCACGCAATTAACGCGATGGAGTTAGAGAGCTCATTTTGCAGCAATTCCGGTGTCGGCGTCGTTGGTTATATAAGTGAAAAATAAGTGTTGTCCGTGAGTGAAAATTCGAGATAGATGCAAATAAAGAAAACAAAACCTTTGGTTCGAGTGAGAATTGAACCCAGGACTTCCGCGTGGCAAGCAGGTGTTCTACCACAGAGTCACACCCATGCTCAAAATTGTTTCGAAAAAAAAAAACACTATATGAATGTCTGTAGTGCAAGGAGTGCCCTTAGCGCTTGTAATATTGCATGGCAGAAGCGTACAATCGCACCAGGCTTTAACATGCGAATTTCACAACAAGTCAGTAATTTAAAGGCTGACCCATTACAAGGCGCTCAGATATAATTAATCATCATCAGCAGCAGCAGACGCATAAAGAGAGTGAGCAGATGAGTGGGTTCACATGTTGCCGTATGGACGCTGTTATGATCGGCCTGCCTGGCTTGGCGCCGATTTGACGCATGAGACGTTGCGGCTAAGACTACCCTGATTTCTTCCGGGTCAGCGGTTCCAGAGATGCACCAAGAGCGGCGACAACACGAAAGTCGTTCGTCTAATTCTCAGGTTGTCTGCGCCCCTCGTAAAACCCTTTGGGCACGCCTGACCGACTGACGGATTAGGAAGAGTTGTTGGCCGTCGAGGCGGCTTGTTTTGTCGTCAAGGTGCCCCGGACAAAGGGCCCAGCGTCTGGGAACCGTCTGCGGATGCATTTCCCACGTTCTACGTGGCGCCTTGGTGCCGCTGTTTCCACAATTCGTGGTCTGCCTGGCGCCGCATACCCATCACTGCAACAGACTACGAAATTGACTTCCACGTAAGACTCAACGTCTTCGTGCTGTGCCGTGTAGTGCGCGGTGGGCAGTGTTTTTCCCTCGCCATGGGACGAACTGGACGTGCCTCTTTCTCCTTTCGTGGGTTGGGAAGGAGGCGGCGTTTCACCTTCCCCTTTTGGGGGCGGAGGTGAAGATGGAAATTTTCATTGGACTGTCCTGGCCTCCATTGTTTTTTCCTACAGGGAACCCTGGGAAGGCCAGGACATAAAATGCGAGCGCCGATGCGCTCCCGACAAGCTCTCACAAGTTCTCTCAAGCTCTCACAAGCTCCGAGAAGCTCCCAGAACCTCGAGAGCTTCCATGACGCTAACCCCATCATGTAGCACGCCACCTGTAAATAATGTAATAAACGTTACTGGTTAACAGCTCCGGGCTCCTCTCCTCGACATCTCCCCGGGACTCTGGCTGGCTCCGGTCCTCTGGGCAGAACCCCGACTACATCAACGCGTAGTGGATACTTCGCAGATTCGAAGAATTATGACGTAGTGGGTACTTTGCAACTGTACTTGCTGTAGGTAGTTTTAAACAGCCAATGTAACTCGCACACACGTTCTTTTTTTCTTGTGGCACGGTTGAGGTGTCCACCGAGAAGCGAAGCCACGCTAGTGATTGAAAAGACGATGTGAACGGGCCCGATTATGCTATCATGTTCTGCTCTTGAAGCGAAGCTCAAGTGTACTTCAAAATTTTACATGGGTGGTGGGAAATGGAAATGAGGAGAAGGGGAGAGGGTGAAGCTTTGTATAATATACAGCAAGGGAGAAGCATAACATAGCCATGTATAGTGTGGTATAGCAAGGGAGTGGGGAAGAGAAGTGTGGAGGAGGGGTGAGGCCAAAGCATAGCATAGTCTTCCATTGCATAGCAAGGGGTGGGAAAGGGAACTGTGGAGGAGGGGAAGGCCACCAACTCTGCTCTTCCCTCAATCTCCGCACCACCAGTGCATGGCGGCCCCAATTCTTTTTTACGTGGCGTTTATCAGAAACACTTTCTAACCTACATGGCACGCGAGCTTGCCGCTAATGCTTCTACGCTAGAGGTGTGCGAATAGTGAATTTTAGAACCGAATCAAATACGAATCGAATGGCGATGACACCAAATCAAATACGAATACCAATAGAATACTGTTCGAATAGTTTTCTAATAGTAAGGCAACCATTTTCAAAGCAATACTTTTTCAAGGCAACACTTTTCAAAACAGCCCAAGAATTCCACAACATTTTATAGGAAACAAATACTCACACGCTTTAACAAAGGAACATTACGATTACCTTTAACCGACAGAAAATACAATTATGTAAACTGAGGAAAGCTCATATACAGCAGCAACTACAGCCTTTGAAGTATTCTGTAACTGCAGGCTGAAAATAGCAGTGACTGCAACATTCAAGGTGGCACTTTGTCAACAGCTTTTAAATAAAACTGTTACATAAATATTAATTTTCATGAGTTAACATGATCATGAGTGCCATGGTTAAAATAGTATGATTATTTAAACCGATGCAAGCTTGTATACAACAGCACCTAGAGCTTTCGAAGTATTCTGTAACTGCAGGCTGAAATATAGCAGTGACCACAGTAACCAAGGTGGCAGTTTGTCAACAGCTTTTAAATAAAACTGATATAAAAATATTAAACAATATTCATAAGTTAACATTATCGTGAATGTCATGATGAGGATAGTGAATTAATGACACTATAGCTTCGGCGACACTGGAGTTTTAAGCAAGAATGCCATCATCCTGTAGTCAATACAGCGTCGATAGCCCCGTAAGTACATGGGCTGTGTGCATCTGGGTAATTCCACGATGAAAACAAGTTCTAACGTCTCTTTCCTTGCATTTTTTGTCGTTGCTGATTATTTGAAGAATATTCGAAATATATTCGGTATTTTGAATATGCACTATTCAATTCGAGTACTGAATCGTATACAACGCTATTCGATTCGTTATTCGAAATTTTAGAATATTCGCACACTCCTACTCTACACGTGAGACTTGGTAGGCCGCAAGCTTTTTAGTGTGACGAGTACCGAGTATTAATTAGAACTAACAGACAATAATGCCGTGGCAAGTATAGGGGAGTGTCTCTCGGAGTACAGAGTGACACTCGATTGCTATCTTCCAGACCATCCTGTCAAGCTCCGGTGCAAGTTGTCCGATAACCCTGATAAAAATTTTAAAATATATAAAAGGAATATATAGGCCTGCGTTAGTAGTATGCATTAAAGTGGCGCTGCCTTCGCGTGATGTAATAAACCCATGCTCGTCAGCGCGTCTTGAGCAACTTTTCAGCGTGCTCATGCAATCATGCACGCAGTTTCCAGGTCGCTAAGATCTTGGAGCGAGATAGTTTTGCTACCTACACTTCGTCTCAGAAATGACGCGCGCTGCTACTCGGCGCGGCTGCGCCATAGCCGCGTATATGCGTAGTGACGTTTTCGATGACTTGGCTTCACTCGTGCATCGAGAGAGTAACGACATCGGGACAAGCCACCCATGACACAGGCAACCTTGGACGCATTCGCACACAACGCGGTACAAACACAGGGAAGATGTATAATGCCACATCATCTCACTGTAACAGCTTATTTTCAAAAATAGTTGAAAAGTTAAGCATAGTTACAGGAACTCATGCGAAAGCATAACAACGACAGTTTTCACAAATCGCGAGAAGGGCTGGCGGCATCGCTATCGATTCTCAGCGTTGCTGGAGGAAAGGTACGTCTAGAGAGGCTAGTACGTCCGAGTTTAGAGCCTTTCAGATCGAAAAATACTGCTTGTAAAATAACTACGTGCTCTTGGGATTAACTACTGCAGTTACAAACACTGCGAAGGGTGAGCTCTCTGTCGCGCCGTAAAAAAAAAAAAAAAAAATGGGTCAACAAAAATCATTTGTCGGTCCCTTTAATTGGAAGCAAGTGGTCCCAGTTTGTTGTAACTGTGAGTGCGACCAGTTGTACGATTCTTCTCAGTGAGAGAAAAAAAAAAAAACTCCTTGAATATGTATATGACGTAGCATTTCTGCGCTTGAAATGGGTTTTATACAAGTTTTTTTGTGTCTTATTCACAGAAGAATACCGGATCGCTGGCCTAGAAATATTATAAGGGGCCGATGTTAAAACTGAGGATAGGGCGATGAGAAAATAAAATAGCGTATCATGGTTTTCGAATCAATTATGTTATTTCTTCGTCATCCGCTGCTCGTTGCTTTAACATCATTAATAAAATATTGTCTTACCTGACCCGATATGTATTTGTTTTAATATATATATATATATATATATATATATATATATATATATATATATATATATATATATATATATATATATATATATATATATTGCCGTTGCGCAACACAATGCACTCAAACGTACGCTTGTTTTAGCTTCAGTACATTCAACTAATATTAAAAAATTGTCAATCTTTTTACGTCCATCGCGGTGACAATACGCGCAGGCGAAGCGGGCCCCGATAGACGTCGGGGTGTTGATATTGCCGTTGTCTCGCTGGGAGCATGCCTGCTTGATAGTCTCGTGTGCAGCACAGCGATTACTTCCGTACGACATAGAAAAATAGAGCTGTGCCGAGCCGATAGCACGGCTGAAACTACCTACATGCTGCTGACACAAACGTACGTCGAAGAACATTTACCACGAGTCTCCTCCTCTCTACGTGGACAGTCAACATGTAGCATTCGCAGCATATATATACATGGGTTGCACGTGACGTCACTTCCGACTTGCAAAGTGAGCGACCGCCATATTTAAGAACATCGAGTCGGGCTTTGCGTGTGGCTTACCGCCGCGTCGGAGCTTGTCGTCGTCGTTTGATTTATTTTGAGCGATATGGCGAAAGAAAACATGCACGCGCTTTGCCCGTCGTACTTTGAAGAACTCGTGGGAGTGACTCGGGTACGTTACCGAGCTAAAATTGAAATGTGCGATGGCATCGACCCTTACGAACTGCGCATCGGTAAGGACGCTGCATCGGACGTCGCTCTACTGCCTGTCGTGACGCACGGCGACTTTGTGAATTATTTGGTGCTTTCAACAAGACACGTCACGCTGCAACAAATGAAGGCCTACAAGTCGCTGGATGGCCACAACTACTTCACCAGCGGATGGTGAAGAGCATAGCAGCAAAGCAGCTTCCATCGCAGCGTGTCGTTCTAAGCGAGGTTGGTTAATGACACTCTTTCACGTTACGGTCGAAGTAAAACTTCGTGCTTGTCCAGACGCATGGGCATCGACAGGGATGCAAACTAGTGTCCGGTCATAACGGCAGTAGTCCGGTCATAACGGCCGTGGCCCAGCAGTAGGCTCGGTGTCCAGTCGGGGTTCGTGTCATCCATTAAATTCGCAGCTTTCCCTGTGAAGAAGGTCACGTTCACATGTGTTGCACCGTTAGGCACAATTAACAATTCGAGACGCGTTTATTCAAGGGGAAAAACCTCGTCTCTACATCGCTGTGAATCTAGGCAACATTCTGGAGAAGAGACGTAATCACGTCAGTAAACGTGTTAAACCTGTACACAACTCGAAAATACCCTTACCTGTGATGAAGTGAAGACTGCAGACACGGATGTATTTCTCTTTCTTCAAGTCTCTTCGCTTAATGCGCGCCAGCCAAGCGTTACGGCGCCTTGCGGACAACAGCCTCGTTCGCGCGCATTGATTCGTTATAATCGCGGGCAAACTAAACACTCTAACGCGTGGCTGTGCCTTGTCTTTAGAAGCAGAAGTTCCACTTCTTGTTCCGCATCCGAAAACAGCGCAAATAGTCATGGTCAAGCCGGTGGCGCGTCCGAAGAACAGATCTCGCCGCTGCAAAGCTTCTGCCTACGCTTCCAGACAGCTGCAAGTGTTCTTAAACATGGCGGCTTTCGGTCCTGTCGTTCCCGGATGTGACGTCCGTGCAACCCATGTTATCTGATCTTCATACGCCCAAAAAGTGTGAAACAGTAATCAGACATAAATATAAAATAAACTGAAATGAATTATTTAGCGCCAATGTCGCAATATTTAATGAAAGAAGCTGGATCAGAAGAATTAGACGCGGAGTATCGTACAGCACATGTGGCACGGGCACGGAGACAGAATTCTTGAGGAGGCGAAACTGCGCTCGCTCGGGCGTCCTAATAAAGTCACGGAATCGGGCGTGCGTGTCAGGTAGCGCAGTTATCCCTTTTGTATTAAGATGCACCAACTCGCCCAGCAACATGGATGGATGGATGCTATGAGCGTCCCCTTTAAAACGGGGCGGTGACATGTCTGCCACCAGGCTCGAAGAAAAAAAAAAAAAAAGCTTCCTTGTTTCATGTTGGCCTAATACCTTATCTACATTGATTAAATCTATGTTATTATACCAAAAAATATAAATTCACGGTCCATCTCTCTGCCTCTTAAGGCAGAATGACCTTATTTTTCCCCCATTATTTATTTTTGTTCTTTATCTCTACTTTTCTGCCACCAATACTCTAACCGTCTCTTACTTATTTCTATCGCGGACGTGTTCAGCTTTCCATTGTTGTCCCTAAAACCCAAGGCTTCATGTAGACTCATCGCCACATTCAATCAGTACATGTTCCATCGTTTCCTTAGTTCCCCCGCAGCATGTACATTGTTCTTCTTCGTTACTAAATCTCGCTTTATAACTACGCGTTCTAAGGCAGCCCGACCTTGCTTCAAACAGTAAAGCGCTTCCCCTTGAATTATCATAAAACATTTCCCTCCTTATTTCGTTTTTTCCTTTTCGGTAGTTACTCAGAGCCGGCTTCTTTTCCATCGCTGTCATCCAATAAGTCCTCTCCGCCTCTCTGACCTTCCGCTTAATGCTCCTTGTTGCCATATCGCCCGCACTGCCAGCCGTATATTTACTGGTGAGCCTCCTAGTTCTTTTTCTCCACTGCGTGTCAACGCTTTTTCTATACAAATACCTGAAAACCTTCTCTGTCCATCTACTCTCCTTCATTTTCCTCAGCCTCTCTTCGAATCTCATTTTGCTCTGCGCTTCCCTCACTTCAAAGCCTGTCCATCCCATATCACCCTTTACCGCCTCATTTGTCGTCTTCCCGTGAGCGCCCAACGCGAGGCGGCCCACCGTCCTTTGATTTACATCCATTCCTGATTGCACCTCTGACTTCATGCACACCACTGAGTTCCCAAATGTAAGCCCCGGAACCATCACACCTTTCCACAGCCCTCGAAGCACCTCGTACCTATTGTATCCCCATAAAGCTCTGTGCTTCATAATTGCAGCATTCCTCTTTCCCTTTGCTACCGATGCTTTCTCTTGTACCTCCATATATCTATCCCCCTCATTTACCCATACTCCGAGGTACTTGTACTCGCTTACCCTCGGTATTTTTTGGCCCTGTATTAATACCGTATGGTCTCCGTGATCATTGAATACCATCAATCCACATTTTGTTGCACTAAATCCTAGTCCTAGAGCCTCACACTCCCTTCCGCATATATCTGCCAGTCGCTGTATATCATCTTGACTGTCCGCAAATAAGACAATATCATCCGCATAAAATAGACCTGGAAGCCTCTGCTCAACCATCGCTCCGACCTGTTTGTGTGACAAATTAAATCCAATGTTGCTACCTTCTAGCGCTTTTTCCATCCTCGCCATGTACAGCATGAATAACAGCGGGGACAAAGGGCATCCCTGTCTCAGCCCCTTGCTAATTTCAACGCTGTCCTTGCTACTTATTCCTTCCCATTCTATACAAACTGTATTTCCTCGGTATATTTCCCTCAAAAGCTGTACACAGTCGTCACCTATGCCCACTTCCTTCAATATATCCCACAAAATTTCCTGATTAACGTTGTCATACGCCCCGGTGATATCTAGATAAGCTACGTATAAGGGCCTGTTTTCTATTTTAGATATTTCTATACACTGGGTAAGAACAAACAGATTATCGTCTAACCGCCTGTCGATTCGAAATCCATTCTGAAGTTCTCCCAAAATATCATTTTGTTCTACCCACGCTTCTATTTTTAATTTTACTGCCTGCATCGCCAACCTGTATAGCACCGATGTAATTGTTAGCGGTCTATACGAGCGAATGTTATCCTTTTCTCCCTTGCCTTTATAGATTAAGTTCATTCTACTTTTTCTCCAACTGTCTGGTATTTCCCTCTCCTGTAAGCACTTTTCTACGGCTTTCAGCAGTGCTTCTTTAGTGTTATGTCCGAGTTCGTTAATGAGGCTGACGGGGACCCCATCTAAGCCCGGAGTAGTGCGCTTAGGATTTTTTCCTTCGGCCTTCTTCCAATTGAAATTCTCTAGTACTACATCTTCGTCGGTTGCACTCCTTTGCGTACTTTTACTCACCGGGGGAATCCCCTGGGGGACCTTTTTAAACGAATCGGCTGTTATCTTTCGGATGTAACCTAGCGCTTCATATCCTTCCAATTTATTTCCTCCTTCATCTACCATATGTTGTTGCATCGTGACAGACTTCCTACCCAGCGCTTTTAGGTGGCTCCAAAATATCCAAAATATCCTAATCTCTGTTGTGAGATTCCGCTAGCGGAGAGGAAAAAACGCGCGACGAAGCTTCTCACCGCCCTTTTACGAGGGTTGTACCAAAAGTAAGGTTCGCACTGAGCTACAGCCTGTACAGCCTCGAGGGAAGGTGCTAGGCTAAATCCGACAACAGTGCTGCCGTGCGCGGTGGTTCCCTCTCTCGAACCCGCCCCACCCGCCCGTCCGTGATTCGCTACGTCGCTCAGTGTTCGCTTGGCAGCCGTCAGAGATGGAAGTGTTGATCGCCGCTCCCGCCAAGTGCGAGGTTCGAGCATTAATTCGTTTTCTCCACGCAAGGAAGTTACCGCCCGTGGAGATTCATCGGCAACTGACCGAGGTTTATGGTGAAGCGTGCATGTCCATTCAGCACGTCCGCAAATGGTGCAGGGCTTTTGCCGAGGGTCGCGCGGAAGTTCTTGATGAAGAACGGAGTGGAAGACCGCCGGTTTCGGATGCGATTGTCCAGGAGACCAACAGTGAGCTGCTCAAAGATCGGAGGGTCACTGTCTGTGAACTTGTTGAACGCATTCCTGAAGCTTCCCACGGCACAAATGAAAGAACTTTAACAGAAACATTGGGTTATCGCAAGCTGTGTGCTCGCTGGGTCCCCCGGATGCTGACTGACGGACACAAGGAGAAACGCCTTGACTGTGCTCGCAAGTTTCTTCAGCAATGTGAGGGGGGAGGCAACAAGGAGAAGTTTTGGACTCTATCGTCACGGGAGATGAAACATGGGTGTTCCAATACACCCTTGAAACAAAACAACAATTTCGTCAGTGAAACACTGACCAAACTCCGGCGAGCAATCCAGAATCGCCGGAGAGGACGACTGAGGGAGGGAGTAGTGCTTCTTCACGACAACGCTGGACTCCACGTCGCTCGTCAAACACAGGAGCTTTCGAAGAAATTTGGGTGGGCTGTTATGCCCCATCCCCAGTACAGCCCGGACTTAGCCACAAGCCATTATCACCTCTTCCCCAAGGCAAAGGAACGCACAGGTGGCAAACGCTTCAAGAGCGACGATGAAGTCCGAGCAGAGGTACTCAACGGGTCGGCGGGAGACGTCTTCGACTTAGGAATACAAAAGCCGGAGCACCGATTTCAAAGTGTGTCGAGAAAAATGGAGACTATGTTGAAAAATAGACAAAAGTGTAAGCTTTTCAACGATGTATAAATTAATAACAGTAAACAATGTTTTCTATTTGTAAAAATATGGGAACCTTACTTTTGGTACAACCCTCGTACTTAGTGTTGCCACCTGTACGGTTTTAGACCGGCCAGGCCGGTTTTTCAGATGGCAGGCCTGTTTTTTTGTGTTTGTTTTTTGTCATAATATCGCGATTATTTATTTTTTGGGTGTTTTATACAGGGTGTCGGAACGAAATGTTTTTCGTTTCGGTTTTAGTTTCGTTTTACCGCAAAAAGTTCCGTTTCGTTTCTGTTCCGGAACGAAAAAAAAAAACGTTCCGTAATGGCTCGTAACGGCTTTTTTTTTTCTTTGTATAAAAAAGAAAGTATGAAAAAGGTAAAGCAATATTAAAAAAAAAACATTGGGTGGGACAAGGGTAAAACACGTTCTTCAGAGGAGCGGAAGTAACTGTACCACGTATTCCTACCAACTAGCACAAACCAGTATTCATTTCAAAGTCATAGTATTTATTTTCTCACAAGAAAAATACGAATTTTTTTAGTTGGCTTAATTTTTTGTGTCAAGGGAGTGAGCACGATCTCAGAAGCAGCACGTCATTGAGTGTACTCTCTGATGTGCGAGACCGCTGTTCTGATAAAAAGATCGCCAGGCATGCGTGAAACACGCAACAAGTCATAGCAAAAGCTAGAAGAGCTAGAAGAAGCTGGGGTTACGACTTCTGCCGCCAAAAGTTGTTTTCTGGACAATTATTTGAGCTGCTCTTCGGTCACCGATCTGGTAGTAAAAACCCTCTGCTGATAAATAAAAAAATGCATAGTGTTTTCTCGGCACTTTTATAGGCAGGCATGTCAAAGGGTACCCATTTGTAGACAACCAAGAAATTGCCATTTTTTTTTATTGGAGAGCAAGTGTGTGTGAAAGCATTAACTGACTGACAGTGTCGGATTGCCTTGTATACTTACTAGCATTTTTGTTTTAGGAAAACCGGTCGCTACGCTGTTCAAGACTTTTTAACTTCTCATTGCTTATATGATCACTTCAGTTGTTCATCAACGCAACATATTCTGCACAAATTCGTTTGAGGGGTATTTTGCAGTGAATGTCTTGTCAATGGACCATGATCTGAATTTTAAGAGACTGATATGAAAAAAAGGTGGGCATAAACAGCCCCCTGTGAATTAGTTGCCAGACAGGACGGCCAAAAGTCCGTTGTCAATGTTTGGGGACCTAAGCCAAGCTCTTAAAAACTATCCTGGGCCAGCGCCAGGGGGGGCTCTGCCCCCCATGGAGCAGTCCCCCCAGCTTCCCCGTACTCTGCACCTATGGGCGCAGATTTCTGGGGGCAATGAGGCATGCAACCTTTGAAGATATTTGTGCCGATTGGAGAAACCAGAAGTTGAAGCCTGTTGAATATTGGAGCACATTTCTGGAGACAAGGATGATGTGTTCGAGCCACCCTACCAATCACACGTGCAGGAATAGACGGCGTGGCAGACTAAGCATTCGCAATGCACACGTACGGCGGCGCCGCGTAGTGGCCGTGTGGCTCTCGATGTGCGGACGAGTTTGTCTTGTCGATATAATTTTGGGGCTATTACGTGCCACAAACCCGTCATGATCATGATGCACACTGTAGTGGAGGGCTCCGGATAATTTATACCACCTGAGGTTCTTCAACATGCACTGAGATCGAACAGTACGTGGGCCTCTTGCATTTCGCCTTGTTTCTGTTTCGTTAAAATGTTCTATGTCATGAAAAAAAGTTAAAAGCCACTTTATGTGTTGCGTGCTTCAGTGCACCAACCGAGCTGTGAAGGATGCATGAGCTCCACTGTTCAACACTGCGCTTGAATCACACAAATTCAGCAGGACTATGTAGGAATGGGAGTTTCTGATAACCTGTTACAAATTCAATAAAATTCTGTGGATACAGAGGTTCAACACATAATGCAGGCGATGTTTTCAAATTAAGGTAGATAGTACAATACTGAGTACCAATTCGCATTATTTCAATTCAGTGAACTGTGATGACTGATATAGGCCTGGCCACCTTTTCATGCTCCTCCTCCTCCCCCAGGGCTGCAATACCGATATATATTGGACGAAATCCACGAAGTTGTCATGTGACACGGCCAGTATAGTGACGGCGTAGGATTAAACAAAAACACGCCTTTGGCAGTGCTTGCAAATTGCCGGCGCATGTGTTACTTCTGGTATTCCCTAAGAGTGGGCCTGCAAGTAAATTACACAGAAACGTAACAACAGAATTCAGAGGCACTCATACATTGATGAATCACTATGAGCATTGGGATGGGAGAGAAAGAACCATGATGGGAAAGAATGCCAACACCTGCATGAAGTCTAACAGCTCTGCTAACAAAATGAGGTACAACCTAGTAAGGGGTGGCTTAGGTGTATTTGTAACTTGATTGGCTAGGAGAATGTCGAGGCAGACCAGCAGTTGCAACTTCCCCCTTTTTTATTTGTTTACTGAAATTTGTTTGCTGAACTGATCTCCTTCAGTCTAGGCTGTGACCCTGAACTGATGGACCAGCGAGACTACATACGATACAATGCTAGTCTGGGCCTCAACCACTTGGTGGTCGAATGGTGAGACTCGGTTGGTTGTATATAGGGACAGCAGTCCTAGCCTCTAACTTAAGTAAAAAAGTAAGGCGCTGCTTATCTCTGTGTTTATCATCAGTGTTCTTCGGCAAGCTGTGCATTTGACTGTGTAAACCTTTTGCTGCAATATATCTTCAAGTTTGTTACTTCCAACCTGCCTCCTGCTTCATTAGCTTCAAGGAGAAAGAACTTCATCAGCTTCAAGGAGAAAGAACAAAACTGAACTGGTGATGTGTGAGCGAACGAAGGAGCTAGTTGTACTGTGGGCAATCACTGACATTCCATTATTTGCTTGCCCAAGACATTGAATAATGTTAAAGGAAGCGGAGAAAGTGCACAGGAAATTGGATTGCAATTTTCCATTGTAACTAATCTGCCTGAAGCCTTGCCCTCCCTTCAATAGATCTAGCTGTCTTTCACAACTAACCTCCCAGCAGCTGAGCATCCAAGGTTCAATTTATTTACTTCACTTATTGGGCTATCATCGCATAGTGATTCTGCTGGAGCAGAATTCTCCCTTATCCTGTCAATAGAATAAAATCACATTTCAATGAGCAATTTATAACTGCTAACGTATACAGAAAACAAGGAAATTAAGGTGCTTACAGCCCAATAAATATACAGCAAATATATGACTAGCAAGCAATACCAATTATGGCTTTGCAATATGACTACAGCAGGAAAAAAACCCTAAAGTGATTTAGGCATGCAGTGCAGCCCAGCACTAGGTTATAGCAAGCAGTGAATTGAAGCACATGTTTATAACTGCCCCATTATAACCTCGTGTATATGGTTTCATTGGTGGATGCCTGAAAGTGAGGCAGCTACTCAAGCCACAAAGCTAAGACAAGAAGCAATGCACACAACACAATGGTTGGCTTATGCAGTTATATTTGTAACTGCATAATCTTACATTGAAAGAAAAAAAGAAAGCAGGAACATCAGACAACTACATTGAAAAACATTTAGTGGGTGCCAGTGGTACAGAGAGCGTTGTCACAGGACAGATGTGGTGCCTAAATATGACTTTTCAAGGAGGGCTTCAAAGGGGGCCCTTCTCATCGTAAAATGATGCATACAACAAGATGTAGAGAGACATGCAAGATAAAAGCTAACAGCCACAGCAAAGAACAAAATGTTAGAAACAGGCATTGGATGCTAACACTTGGTTTGTTATCCATTAACTGCAGTACTTAAATTAACAAGCCAAGAACATATTCTGCATACAACTCTGGAATACAAACAACTTTCTCACAGTGGGCACTCATTTCAAAACCACTATACCATGTAGTATCGTGAACAATGAAATGTAAACAAGTTACAGCTAACGAAATGTCATTTCAATTCATTTCCCCTTTTGCTATTTTGTGTGGTACTGGCATGGTTCCAGCTAAGGGCAACATCTTTGCGGACTAGTCACATATCAGTATGCTATGAAACTCTGATACAATATTCCTTTTACTTTTCGATTTCTGTTTCAACTGTCCACAACAGCACAAAGGAGACAAATTGAACAGAACTGAAGAGTTAGCTTTTTTTATATTACCAAAGGTAAGTGTTATCTAAAGTTTTTTATCATGTATATTTTAGCACCTGTCTACAATGCAATAGAAAGCAGTGCACACACAAAAAAAAACAGAACACATCTCAGTGGCAGTACAAAAGTATGAAGTACAAACCATGCCACCAAACACATAAATATAACACCGGTACTGGCAGAACTGTCTTTAGGTCCACAAAAATAAATACTGTAAGACTTTTATTAGTATTTTGCGGACATTATCACCTTATTAAGGTCCTAATACGAAATGCACAACGAAGCTTAAGAAGAATAAACAAAAAAGTGAAGGAACAACACAAAGAGTGCAGTTAAATAACATATAAGCATCAACCATAAAAAGCAAATAAAGCCAGACATACAGTGAGACACTTTTGCCACTTAAAGGGACACTAAAGTGAAAAATGATTTTTCTCATACAAGTAACTTACTGTTTCACAATTCCAAAATCACTACGCTTACCGCGAGAAGGCTCTTCATAAGCGAGAAAATGCTCAAAAAGAAAATGCGGTGGCGACGTTGCCTTGAAATTTCCACACCAAACGCCATGACATCATAGATTTTGACGGCACGTACTAGGTCCCACGCAGTTTCTTATCAGTAAAAATGAAGTACGTTGTCCTCTGAGGGCACAGTGGACATAACATACCAAGTTTCAGGAAATTTCGTTGAGCCAATGTCGCCAAAATATGAAAAACACACTTTGAAATCCGTGATATGAGTGGAGAAATTCAAAAATAAAAGTTTGACCTTAATTTCTTCCTCTATTAATATGTCTATGATGGTGAAATTAATGACATTAGTGTTCTCAGAGTACAATTTATCAATTTAAACCAATTCACTGTTTCACTTTAGTGTCCCTTGAAGGCCACACATGTATATCTTTCATTACAGAGTCCTGGGGATGGACAAAGTTAAAGGGCCTGGGACCACTGCCTTGTGCCCGTGCATGTGTTATCTGCTGTGCTTAGAGATGTCTCCACTAGCTTATTTTCCAAATTTCGCTCTGCTCTTGGTAAAAACCTCTTGCATATGGAAGCTGATGCATTGTACACGATACAACATACTGTGCTCATTGTGTTGTAGAGCAGTGACAACACAATGTACACTCCACGACAACAGACATGTGAAGCTTCAGAGGAAGGGGAAAAAAACTGCGGGGAAGCCTGGATATCACTCTTTACAATGTCATGCTGAAAAACCCCTACTTTAGGGGAAGCTTTTTCTTTTCTCTGCTCTAAGCAGGGCACCCTTCCTCCATGCTGCTTAAAGGTCAACAAAGGCTGCGAGTGTGGCATGAGGGAGCACAGCTTTCTATTTTTGGCACCTTGTTTAAACCCATGAGCAGCATGCAGCATCAAATAAAAAAATCATCATTCTGAATATGTGGATCCAAGCACCCCAACCTAGCCAAAATGCAAGCTACAGCAACATTAACTCTAACCACACACTTTATGACATAGCAAGCAACCCTTAGAGACAATGATGCTTATGTTATTTGACTAATAATTACATGCAACTTTTTTTCTCAGGCAGCTCAGCTTGCCTTGCACCATACATGTGCATTTAAATAAACCACCTTGCTTATGTGGAAATTACAGCAGTGATTTAGAAAAATTATTGCTTATGATCCAACATATATTACTGCCTATTTCCAGCTAGTTTTTAGAATTCTGGGATGGCTGGGGCTATCAGTCTTTTTTCTTTTTTTTTCACCATGCACAAGGCAGTGTCATTTCTCCAAGCCACTGGACTAATTTCCCCAGAAACTCCAACAAGCTTTCCATAAGAGGGCAGCGCGAGCTTAGCGCATCAATGCCAACACAAATACACTTTCAACAGCAATACTGCCAGGCCTTAGAAGGCCACTCATCCAGACCTTATTGAGTTTCTAAGAAATCACTGACAAACTATAAAAACTTACAGACACACTCACATAGCAGAAAAAGCAAAGGTGCAGAAAAATCAGCCTTGTGCCAAAAAAGATAATTTAGCAAAATAAAGCATACAGTAAGTGCAGTCATGACTGATGGTGCAAATGCACTGTTTTGATGTTTGCGTCTATCACTGTACTAGTTGTCATTTTAAAACAGCTAGTAGGTGATCAAAGATAAAATAAAATATGCCAATGTTGCTCTACTTATTCTGTATGAACATTCCATTTTCACAAGACACATTTATATGAATCTCCATGGACACACTGAAATTTGAAGGCTAAGTCACAGCATCTCCCAGAATGTAACACGACACGAATATCAACAAGGGTAAAACGCACTCTTTTCACACACAACAATGATAGCAGATTACTTAGATGATAAACAATTACACCCATACAACTTACACTCTCACAAATACAAAAAGACTGGAGATAAACACTTCACAGATACACACATTTTTCAGTCATTCTCAGTTGAGTGTGTAAACAAAATAGACAAGCAAAAAAAAACCAAAAGAACAATGCTTTCTGACATGCACATGCAGACAAATGGGCCCTTCCACACTGGTGAAAAAACTAGCAACAGCTGTCAATTCATGCCACTGTCATCACCTTGAAGAAATAAGCACTTGATTCACTATCCTCATTTTGCTGAAACATCTTTCTCCCTTTTTTTTTGCAGCAGTTCATCATGGTAAACCAAATGTAAACACCAAAGATAAAAGCCCACTATGCTAAAATTTTGAAATAACCTCACAGCTAGTTGCACAACTTCAAAGCTGTCATACTTTTTTTTTGTGCTCACATGTAAAGTTTAGTGTTGGTAACATTACATGTGGTACACTACAAGTACCAAAGATTCAACTCTCTATAGTTAAGCTACTACCAGGATCACAGATCATGCTTAAGAAACAGTACTGCTGGCCATGTGAAGAGATAAATTTTCTAAAGGAAGAAAATACACTTGCATCTCAAACACAGCATCACTTTCACACTACAGCAATGCTTAGCCCCAACGTAATAATTTAGCACAAGCTCTGCCTGCAAAAGCAAAATATGTTGTCATGTCAGAATATAACAGTGTAAAGGCATGCTTATGGCTGTCTCTAATTATTAAAAAGAGATTTGTGACACGATAGTTTCTGGTGATAATTGTCACGAGGATAATGAGATTAAAATCTCGAAAAACAAAGTGAGTTAGAGTGCATGTGACACCCACTCCAAGCTCATGACAGGCAACTACCAATATCCTATAAAGAGAAGTATACAGTCAACACATTTTACCAGTAAAAACCTATAAGTTCAAGGATAACGTTGACTGAAAAAGAGCAAGGGATCATGCAATATTACATGCAGATATTACAATTGCGTACTGCAATTGTAATATCTGAGTAAAGTTATTATAGGTTAACTAGCAAAAGGTGGTTAAATAAAGAATTTATTGGCAATTATTGGCCTTGTGTATGTGCTGCTTGTGTATGTGCAGCACCAATCATTTTGTATAAAATTACCAATTTTTAATAAGTAGGGACAGTTACAGCAAGAACGGCAAATATAGACAGGCTGGCCATTGATGCTAATATTTAAGGATGCAATTGAAATAAAACACCACGCTATGCATGCCCTAAAGTTCTGATGTACCCCAACTGGAAAAGTTTTCAGCTTTCGATTTGTGATAAAAACTAGGTAAATTTCAAAGCAGTAAGTGCACATCACATAAAACTCAAACTCCAGTACTAAATATATGCTACATAATGTCGCACTCCTGTAGTGCAGGTGGAGTGCTGAATTTGAGAACAGTTATGCTTGTTGTGACTTGTGCCCTGAAAGGATTTTGCAGTCAGGTGTACGTGTGTTTGATGCCCCATTCTACAGGCAAGATGCTGTGATCACATGGTATTAGAAAAAATAGAAGTAACATTTAAGTCATTTCCTAGACAGGCGTATGTTAGTACACTGCCCACACAATGAATACAGGATACACATGTATATACATATGCACACTGAATTACATCAGAATATGCTATTGCATTTTTACATGGTCAATAAAGCTTCTGATCTGATAGCAATACAAGGCCAATGACTTCATTCATACAAATGTTCAAAACACATATAAAAGGGACTGAAATAAGTTGCATCTCAATGTGCTGCTGTTTCATTTTTTACTTCCCGTTTTCCAATGACCGACAAAATGCAAAAAAAAAAAAAATAGTTTACACAAGACTAGAATTTAGCAACTTCTGCATATTATCACAATGTTTAAATATCCTACATACACAGGTCTAATGCCTGTGCATGAAAAATTTCCTGCTCTTACCATGAGAAGAGGCTTGGTATGTCAGAAAAGACGTAAAGACTAAAGATGCATGGTACCAATGTCACTTCGAAGTTTCTGCACTGGTCAGCTATGATGCCATAGATTTTATGGGTGTACGCTTGAGCCTGGTCAATTTGTTTTGCTATAAGATCGACTACATAGTGTTCTAAAGAAGCCAACGACTTCAGCAAATTTCAAGAATTTCTGCAGTGGCACAATAGCCTAAGCAGGAAGAAGAGTTACTTTTAAATTTCTTAAGTCACATTGACATATGGGGTTGCTAATTTAGCATAAAATAAATTAAATTAAACTTTGACCTTCATTGTTCATATAGCAATTACATGTTACCATAAAATTTAGAAAAATAGAGTTTCAAAATACTTCACCATTCTAACTGATTTAATGTTTCTCTTAAGTGTCCCACTATGCCCTGAAGGCTTAGAGGGGCTCTAATGAGGACTGCAGAACTGGTCTTTAAAAGCCCAATGGGTTAAAGCTCAGCAGGCACACAACAGGAAAGCAGAATGCAAGTGGGACATTTCTCTTCCCAAATGCTGGCTCAGACAAATGAATGTCCTCATAATGGACAGTCATACCATCACCTTGAGATTTTTAGTCAAGCACTGTCTTTGAACTTGGGTGACGTCTCTGATCTTTCAGCACATTAAAAATTATGAACCGAACCTCACAGCAAACTGCAACAGCAGTAACATACAGCACATTCAGATGTTTTCAAAATGAACAAATCCCCAGACTCCAGTTACCCTTTCATTCCTTTAGAATTAAATTACTTAAAAGAGCTACCGCAAGTGCCTGACTTAAAAAGAAGTGTTTAGGGACTCGCGATATTTTCAGAACACTACAGTTCTACTTTTTGGAACATCCACCATGCTACCATACATTCTAATGAAAAATGTAGCTATCATGCAGAAATCCACACATGTTATCTGTAGCACAACCTGCGAGGACATGCAAGGAGCATTTAGTTCTTGGTAGCCTTCACCGAGTTTGCTTTTGCTCACAGCACGTTTTGACTGGTGAGTGTGCGTTAAAAACTTGCGAATCTTGCAGACAGCTTGTGCAATATGTGCAGATGTTTTCCATGAAACTGTGAATCTCACTCCAGGGCAGAGCCGCTTGAGCAAGAAGTAGCAGGACATATTTCATGATCACCTGTGTTGCAGACATCATATCCCAATGAATGCTGTGTTATGATGCATTTAAATGTACTAC
Organism: Rhipicephalus sanguineus; assembly: GCF_013339695.2. Taxonomy (NCBI): domain Eukaryota; kingdom Metazoa; phylum Arthropoda; class Arachnida; order Ixodida; family Ixodidae; genus Rhipicephalus; species Rhipicephalus sanguineus. Next base: position 196,642,046 of record NC_051176.1, read on the forward strand.
ATGAAAATTCATCAGTGTATAGCTAAATATCTGCTTACTCACACGAAGTGGTTGCAGTGGTTTTTAAAACCATGGACTTTAAAGCATACGATTATTGTTGTCTTGAAGATATAGCAACTTGGATGACTTTTTTTTTAATGCTGATGTGCCATGCCTAGGCTAGGTGCAAAAAACAACCAAGCACACTGTTAACTTTGGTGCAAGTTTTAACTATTGTCCAAGTGGTACAGGATAAAATGGAAAGACATATATGCAGCTCTCTATGTACCATCAGCACGAACGTAACCAAAGGTGATCATATTGCTCACCCAGTTGTTGACTGTGCAATATGGTAAGCCACCAAAACCAGTAATTTACATAAAAGATACTAAACTGGCAGTGAAGGCCACAGGAGTACCAGTGCTTAATGGGTCCCGCCAGCCTGAGCAGCAGCCTCTTCTCGGCGTCGGTAGTTGAGCAGAGTCTCACCAATGCGCTCCTTGGAATATTTGCACTTCGGTGAGCCACACTCACATGTGAACATTTTGTACTTAATTATCCAGAATTTTTCCCCATAGTCAAACCTGCAACAGCACAAACAGGGAGTAAAATGACACTAATCTAAACACTAAATTAGGTTAGACAAGAGGGTCACAGTCTTTATGAAATCCTCATCAACAGAGAAAATGAAAACTGAACGCATTCCCTTCCTCAACTTGTTTTGTAATCAATTGATGCAATTTTATGGAAGGGAGAGAGAAAAATGAGATCGGAAAGGAGAAAAGGACAGCAAGAAAATAAAGCAGACACATGAAAAAAAAAAACAGAGGTGGTGGGGAATGTCTGGAAGTATTAAAGTCTCTCAAAATCTTCCCCAGTGCCTTACCAAATTTCTAGTCCATGACTGTTCAAGTTGGCAAAGATGCTTAACAGATTGAGGATTACTGCCTGCAGTTAAGGGCGCTATAATCTCCTGTTTCTTTATGCCCAACGAGGAGCACCAGTGGAATCAATGTGTGAATCAGGGATTTCAAGGTCTCATGATGATCTGGGAAATTATTCCGCAGAAAAAACCCACGAAGCAGCCACATATTGTGTTATAATACACAACGGATCAGCCTCAGTTAGTTGTCACCCACGTCAAAGTTCTTCAGAACAGTGAGCTGCTACAAGAACTTCAAGGGTCAATAAAGTAAAACGATAAGTTAAATGCGTTGGTACTATACTATCAAGTCGCACACAACCAGTAGTGGCACCATGAGTATATCCTTAAGCTTTCCTGCACTTTTTCCAGGTGCCTGAAAAATACAGTCTAACAATCTCATGCACGGGCAACCTCGTTTTCTCGTACTTTCCACTTCATCAATTTTTGCTCCATTGAACTGGTAGCCTGCATGAAATGACCACAATAAAATTCTACTGATGTGACACCAAAACAGTCAGTGTTAACATGTGGTAGCTCGGTAGGCCAGAACAGGCACAATAGTGCAAGACCAGAAAAACCACCCTGAGGTTTTCGCAGTAGCTACCCGAAGCAAAATTTGTGACAGCATTTGCTGAGAACAGTCTGTTGGTCAATTAATAATGGAAGGTTGCATTGCATTAAAAAGCTGAAACACCATGTAAGCCATTTTCCAGACAAAAGCAAGGATCAGCGAAACAGGCTGTCATGTGACCAGATTGTGCAACAAAAACTAAGCCTTGATAAAATGTAGCTGCACCAAGATGCACGAATTATTGAATTAAAACAGCAAGCTGGGTGAGTTGATAACTGAACATACTTTTGCTATTGGGCACAAGGCCCACCACTGGAGACGCGGGTGCTGCAATCGTTGCGACGTAGTACTGTACAGAGTTGGATTACGTTATTTCACCTTGCTTCGGCGAAAGGAAGTGGACAGTAGAACGCGTTGCTTTTAACTGCGATTTCTGCCGTTTTCCCCTTTTAACAGGGCCGTTTAGCTCTACCTTCATGTGTACGGACACCTAGAGACTACACGATCTGGGAAAGTGCAGAAGCTATCGGCGGCATGGTACTTTACTGCTCTGTGCCACAGTGTGCTACATACGCGAAGAAACCAAGCATGAGCATTCACTTTCACCATTACCCTGCATTGCAAGAATGTGATACCCGTGTCACCTGATTTCCTTTTATTGCTATTTCCAGCTCATGGGGTTCCTTGCTTATAGAGGATTTCTGTAGAATGAGCCCATCCAGTGTGACTTCTTTATGTTGCTTTATGCTACAGGTGACAACAACTTGGCCAGCTTCAAACACTGATTCACCTTTTAACAGCAGCTGCGAAGTGCCACAGAGCTTATCAATGAAGCTGTAAATGCTGAGCACTGGTATTTTCACTGAAATATAAAATTGCCATCTAGACCACAGTAAGCCACTCCTTACAGCATGCTAATAAATTTAAATGTGCAACGTAATACGTCCGGCTGGCACACGGTGCATTTACTATCGCAATCGAGCCCTATCGGGACCGTATCTTTCGATCGTGATTGGCAACTTTGTGCCAACTGCACCAAATCAGTGGAGCACTGTACAAGGATGTCAAAAGCCACAACAAGAGCCCTCACACCCACCCCAATTCTTCATTCCGGGCAATGGGCCGTGAACTGAAGAAAGCCATTCGAGGAAACCGCAGATCCTGGTGGTCCACAAAAACTCGTACGGGCACCAGGTTTGGCTCACACAGGTGGTTCACAAATCGGCTCACATTACCATAGTGCCGGGCATCCAGACAGTATGTTTCTCCATCCTGCACACCACATCAATGCAGCCATATAACACTATAGACACTGCGACCAAAATTCATTAATGTCATGACACATTGCAATTTTTATCTGATACCAGTGTTTAGTAAAGGTCGAAGCAAATGCAAAAGCTTACATTTTTATTTAACTACAGAAAATCATAAATGCACTTTGAAAGATAGGCAGTAAATGAGAACACAGAAAAATAATTAAGTACTATTACAGAAATATATGCATATATTGAACAACGATGGCATGAAAATGAAAATGTCAAGATATGCAAGAAACTTCATAATTTGCACTTGAGGACTAATATCTTTTTTCCGCACATCTCTGGTGACTACTGTGTTTCAACAACAACACTTAATTTTAATTGTAACAGTGCTGCTACTAAGGTGAGTCTCAGCCCCGCCACGGTGGTCTAGTGGTTATGGCGCTCGACTGCTGACCCGAAGGTCGCGGGATCGAATCCCGGCTGCGGCGGCTGCATTTTCGATAGAGGCGAAAATGTTTGAGGCCCGTGTACTTAGATTTAGGTGCACGTTAAAGAACCCCAGGTGGTCGAAATTTCCGGAGCCCTCCACTACGGCGTCTCTCATAATCATATCGTAGTTTTGGGACGTTAAACCCCAGATATTATTATTAAGGTGAGCCTCAGTATAAAGACGGGCTATAAAACAAGGGTCTCAAACATGCAGCCCGGGCACCTTCTGGTAACGGCCCGCACCCGCACACGAATGTCTTCATCCCATACTTTTTTTATGAGTTTTTCACTGAATTTTTGTGACTTTCCTAAATTGTACTCTCACTATTTCCTCGTCTATGGAGATTAGTAACGTTTTGTTCGTGTATGCTATGCTGACATGAGTGGCTTCAAGCATTTTTTTCATGAGGCACCCCATGCGGTGGAACAAAACGCTATGTTACAGAATCGGCGTCCAGATTTTAGTCATTCTGCAGATCAGTATCGATATGCTGTTCGAATCCTGTGACGCTAAATCCTCTTCAAAGATGACCCATATATGAGATATGGGAAAGGCCTAGCCTCTTTCAAATCTTTTGTTCAATGCACCCGTCCCTCCGCTCCGACCTTTCTCCCGGCCCTTGCGGGATTGAATTTCTTGACTGCGGCCTGCTGACTGAGCCGAGTTTGAGACCCCTGATATAAAAGAATAACAAATAAAATTAAATTAAATTTCCCTTCAAAGCCCTATAGAAATATGTGTGCATGTGCATGCTACCTCAATTTCAAGAAGCAAGACTTCACTACCCATAGGCATTTACCCAATAATTTAATCACAAAACAAAAGTTACCTGCATATTCTAGACTGCATGTTCACTTTGGTACTAACATGTGCAGAAGCTTATACGTCCCAACATCGGACTAGGAATTTTATGAAGCAGGAACATGTAGCAATCATGAATGCTCAGAGCGTATTACTGGAATTCAAGAACAAAATCTTTTTGACTACATGCAAGCTTTCACAGCAGAGCTGTCAAAGTCAGGGTTGGTCTGTGTGCAGCAATGTTCGCAGCATAGCCAGGTCAGGAGAGAGGGCAGTGTATAGCAAGAACACGGTGTAAGAATATACTCAGGTGCTGACTCTCTCCCCCCAACGCGTGGAAAATCGCAATCCACGCGGGGCCAGATTATGTTCAGGTTCTTATTGGTTGATTTGCAGTCTCATCGGTGCCTTCTTGGAGGCGCCGATGAAAAGAGGGGCTCGAAAAGCGGCGCAGTCGCCTTCATAGCAACGCGCATGCTGCAGATAATGCGCCTTTTGCTGGCATCTGCAGCCGCGCCGTTTTGAAGCCAGGCATTTTTGTGTGCGTTTTATGCACAGTGGTTTTACACTCTTGTATCGACAAAGGTGGCAACGGACTGCTGAGAGGTCTTTGCAAGGAGTAGGACGTGCTTCGTACTGAACTGCCATTCTGGCTATCAGACTTGCACGGAGCGTGTGCCTCTCTTCAAAGCGCCATCCGACAGGGATATTCTGGAGCAGTAGAACAGACTCGGTTGCGTCTGAAACTTTCAACTGCCACAATAGAGGCACCCCACAGGGAGCCATACTATCCCCGATACTTTTTAATGTAGGCCTCATAAAGCTAGCACGTGGGCTGAAAAATTTGAAAGGTAGGTGCAGCTCTTCCTGAAGGTTATGTCACTTTATGGGCAAAGGGTGGGTTTTATGCAGAAAAATAAAACAAGTGCTAGCGTAGCCATGGACTGAGGGCCCGACCATAACTGCCTGAATTAATTTTTTTCTGGATAAAACTTATATTTCCTCCTAGTCTGCAAGTTATTGCTTTGGTAAGAGTTGTACTGACAGTTTATTTCATTGTTATTTTCGTTACTGCCACAGCAAAAGCTTCGATCAACATTCATGACTCTTTTTAGCAGAAGACCAAAAAAATGTGAAACGTCGGCGCGCGGGCGGCGGAGAGCACCGTCTGCATGGCGCACGGTGTGGCTTGGCGGCTCTGTGCCAAGCTACGCCGCTTCGCGCAGAGTCGCCAAGCAGCTTCGAGGGGGCGAAATCGAGAGAGTAACAGGAGAGGGCATGGAGGGCGAGGCTGCGCTTACACGGCACCACAGTGGTTCGGCTACTCGCGGGCGCTCTCCGCCTCGAGCCATTAAATGGCGCCACACTCAACGGACCCATGACCGAACATACTTTGGCCGCATAGGCGCACGCAGTGTCAACACCTGAATATTCTTACACCGTGGGCAAGAGGGAAAGCATAGCATAAACCTGGGATAGCAAGAGTGTGGGAAAGGGAAAGGGTAAGCTTCGCACAACTTTGATGTGGCTTCCCCTCAGCTCTGCTGGTCAATGGTGTTTGCAATAGCAAAGCCATGCCTAATAATTTTTATACATTCCAACCTGTTAGTATGCAAATTAGTGAGCATTCAGCCTTTGCAATTAGTCAGCAAGTCAGCCACAAATCCCAGTGCTGCCTCAACTGCCACTTGCTAGTCTGCAATGCCTGTTAAAAGGTAGCACTGATGGTGTGGCATAGCCATGACTACAGTCGATGTCCGATTTCCCGGACGCCCGAAATTCCGGACATGCCTGATTTCCCGGACTCATCTGTGGCACCCTCAGGTCCCCCATAGAGTCAATGTATTAAAAAGTCCGAAATTCTGGACGCTTATAGCCTACGCAATCCGATTTCCCGGACTTTTTACTGTTAACCGCCGACCCAAAGTCACCACCGACGCCGCCATTTTGGTTGTTTTCATATCCTCGAACCCACCATACTCGCATCACAGGTGTGGCCAGCAGCACCGCCGCGGCTGCCGTAACCTCGAAACCGCATGTGTCAATCCGTCGCCAGCCGTAGCTTAGCCAAGCCAAACCTCACTATGTTTGTTCACATGTTGTTTTGTCAGCTCTGCCAGCTCTGCGGTTGTGTCTGCGGTTGATCGTTTGCTGCTGCGCGCTACCTTCAGTGATCACGTTTCCCGACCTTCAGCATCCACCGAGTTCCTAGCTGTTTCGTGCTGCGCTTTTCGTCGAGCGGATTCGCCGTTTACAGCGATGACACCAACTGCTCCTTCGTCTTCGTCCACGCCTTCGAAGCGCACAAAGCCCCCTCGTAGGCTCACGATGGAGAAGAAAGCCGCCATCATTGAACAAGTCCAAAGTGGTCGGTCGCAGACAGAGGTGGGGAGGGAGTTCGGAATTTCGAAGCAAACTGTTTCGGACTTCATCAAAAACAAGGCGAAGATCTTGGAAGTGGCTGCCAAATCAACCGGGGCTGGAAAGAAGAATGCGAGTCAGGGTGTTTACCCGCAGCTCGAGGAAGCACTCCTCGTGTGGCTCAGTGCCATGATCGCTAAGAAAATCCCGGTGTCAGGCGACATCCTGAAGAAGAAGGCGGAGGTTTTCGTGCTTCAGATGAACGTGAAGGACTTCAAGTTCAGCGATGGATGGCTTTGCAATTTCAAGAGCCGCAATGACTTGAAGTTCAAGAAGATGTGCGGAGAAAGCGGCGCCGTCGACGATTCCGTTGTCGCCGAATATCAGGATGGAAAGCTGCAGTCCTTGCTTCAGCAGTTTCCACCTAATGATATTTTCAACTCCGACGAAACTGGACTGTTTTACAAGCTGCTGCCAGAGAAAATGCTTGCATTTGCTGGTGACCCCTGCCACGGCGGCGAGCACAGCAAGGAGCGGCTCACTGTCCTCATTGGCAGCAACATGTCAGGCAGCGAGAAGCTTCCGTTACTAGTAATAGGCAAGTTAAAGCATCCAAGATGTTTCAAGGGGGCAGTAACTCTGCCTGTTCTCTATGAAGCTAACAAGAAGGCGTGGGTAACGCAGCAGCTATTCAAAGTGTACGTGCGCAAGCTGGACAGAAGGTTCAAGCAGCAAAATCAAAGAGTTCTGCTGTTTGTGGATAACTGCACTGCGCATGGCCACATCAAGGACCTAAAGGCTGTACAGATTGAATTTCTGCCGCCGAACACCACAGCAATCCTGCAGCCGATGGACCAAGGCGTAATTCGTAACTTGAAGCATTAGAACAAATCACGCGTGCTCAGCCGCATGGTGCTCTGCTCCGACAGCGGGAAAAGCTACGCTGTTGACCTCAGGTCTGCCGTCGGCATGCTAGCGGAATCGTGGAAGGCGGTTACGCAAGAGACTCTGCGGAAATGTTTTCGCCACGCGGACTTCACACTCGACGCCGAGACGGCCGTCTCGCCCCAAGTGGACAGCGTGCGTGACGAACTGCCATCCACGAACGTTGCCTTCGACGATCTGCGCGCTGCCGAATAACCTTTGAAGGCTTCGCCGATGCTGACAAAGACCTCGAGCTATGTGCGGAGTTGACTGATGACGAAATCATTCGTCAAGTTACGGAGGATTCCGACGACTCCGACACCGAGAACGAAGAGCCAGCTCCTACACAGCCAACGAGCTCGGAGTTGACGCGAGCACTGATGACACTGTCATCGGTGTACAGCGCCAACATGACGTTGACTGAAATTGAGGCAGACATGATCGCGGGCAAGTGGACCGTGCAAAAGCAAATAAGTGACTTTGCGCCCAAATATGACCTATGACCTATGAGGTAGCGCCGGCTACATCGTATTTTTTTTTTATAAACGGCTCTTTTCAGAGCCACCTAAACAATGCATTGGCTGAATTGCAATGGGAATCTTGTACTCCGGCCGTGACGCTCTCCGTCAGCGAAAAATACCTACCAAAAAGGTGCGTTTTCACGTGCATTCGTTTTTCCAGACTGCCCGATTTTCCGGACGTTTTCACGGTCCCTTGAGGGTTCGAAAAATCTGACGTCAACTGTACTATAAAACAGGCTTGCAAAATACAAACACAGCATCTACGCTATTCAGCACCTTTGCTGCCAAAAGTGGGGAGCAAGAGATCAAATAATTTAAGGGTTGGTTCATTTGTTGTTTAGTCCTATATGTGATGAAAATTAAAATGGGCAGGCTTAGTTACCACCAAACAGTCGTTCTCCTTTCTTCTTTCACTCCCCTTTCGCCTTCTGCCAATGACACTGAGCTGTGCTCCCTTATGGGTTGCAGAAATATGCATCTCACTTATCCTCGAAACACTACTACTCACTTAAAAAAAATATTTTGGAGGCTCTTGAGGTCCCCCCCATTAGGTCCCACCTGTGACTTTATGAAACCAAAAGACTCAAGCCATTGGACAATTGCTTGTGACTATGAGCAACACCCACATCGAAATGCCAGTTTCTCTAGTGAACCAGTTGTTAACAGATGTTAAAGTATAGCACCCGTCATGAAAAAAAAAAAACTCCTTTATGCCATTACCTTTGTCAGCAGCCAAAGGGTCACAATTAGAACATAGTCAAAAGGGTCCCTTGAAGTGGAGAGCTAACATTCATTTCCCATTCAAACAAACACGCTTTTACTTGGTTGAAAGCAGCACTGCAGTGTGCACGGCATAAGTGATGGAAGAACAGAAGAGACTTACCCTATTTTCCAAGTCAAATAGGTATGAGTCGTCTTCCCGCTTATCTGCCTCTGAGTCTGAGAGCATCTCTCCGATGTACCTGTAAAGAAGCAGTGAAACATCCTTGGTGCAATGTATAGTATACTAGGTATACTGGTGTCGCCACTTTTCCAGCAGACTGGCTACTGTCACAAAGAATAATTAGCCCTTGAATTCCCCTTCTTTTGTACATTTATAGCGAGAGTCTCATTCTCTCAGACTTGATGCCTTCAGGAAGTATGCTAGGGCTGATTGGTCAGCTTCTAGCTCGTAAATAGATTATGTGCTACGTGATGCCAGCTGACAAAAAAAGGTGTTCCGCACTTCCCGTCATGGCTATGAGCAGCACTGACTAGCACTCCCAGGTTTACATGCACAGAAATACCCAACAAAGTGGACGGGAGGACAACCACCACTGTAGCTCAATTGGTAGAGCATTGGAAGCGTTACCCAAAGGTTGCAGGTTCAGTTCCTGCCAGCAGCAAGTTGTCTTTTCGTCCACTTTAATTTCTTCACATTTATATCATAATAACTGCCATACAGTTAAAAGACTACAAATAACCTCCCCTATACGTCCCTTGGCTTCATTGTCTGTTGGTTTTCATGAAAAGAAAAAGGTACAAGTTAGAATTGGATAAGTGCTGTAATAATTCATTGCGGGCTCAGTGATGTGATTGACTGAAGCTGTTTTGGAGCAGGTTTTTGGAGCAGCAAAAAGTGCGTTTTGGAGCAGGTAAAAGGGCTTTTGGAGCAGCCAAAAACGCGTTTGGGAGCAGAAAAAACAGCTTTTGGAGCAGCTAAAATTTCAATGCCAAGTGGAAAAATGAACCGTGTGAGGCAAAACAGTTAAATAAGGAGGAACTCTTTTGAAATAAAAAGTTCTGTAAAGTAATGGGTGTTTGCATAACACCATTGGATCAACTAACAGCCCCGTAAGAGTAAACATTGGCGTTGCGGTCTTATAATGGCTTAGGGTGGCCAAACAAACAACGCAGGTAGGGTTTCCCAACTGCAGTACTGTTGTACCGAGATTGTACTTACAACCTCGGTGATACGAATCTGAAGGGGGAGCAACAATATTCGTATCGCCCAAAATCTAGCAAAACCTGTTTTCAAACCACGATATACGCACAAAACATTTATTTCCGTCAAAACAACTCGCGTACGCCTTTCTGGGACGCACGTGAACGGACAAACAAGGGACGGCGCAGCTGGCTGCCGCGAAAGCGCGCATCAAAACTTCGCATGAGGCCAACTGAAAACTAAGTGAAGTCCGCTCCACGATAGTGACAACCGAAGATCTACACGAACGCCGAAAGGCTTCGTGCCAGGGGCGTAGGCAGAAATTTTTTCGGGGAGGGGGGGGCGGGCACCTCCTTGATTTGGAGTCGGGGCCGGGCAGGCAGAGTGGTCTAGTGTCATTTTGGGCTCTGTATGCCGTATAAAAAAAAAAAAAAAAAAAAAAAAAAAAAAAAATGGGGGGGGGGTTGTGCCCCCCTCTCCCCCCTTGGCTACGACACTGCTTTGTGCCTTTTTTTACGACTATATATATCCTTTAATCTACCGCTGCGTTAGCCGCGTACCTTCGGAGCTCGTAGTCGCTATCGATGATCGCCAGGGGCGTAGCCAGAAATTTTTTTCGGGGGGGGGGGGGGGGGGGTTCAACCATACTTTATGTATGTTCGTGCGTGCGTTTGTATGTGCGCGTGCATATTACGCAAGCAAAACTGAAAAATTTCGGGGGGGGGGGGGGTTGAACCCCTCCAACACCCCCCCCCCCCTGGCTACGCCCCTGATGATCGCGTTGATAGCGACCGTGGTTTCGTGCGCGGCGGTTGCAGCAAACGGTAGTTCCGTTTTCAATCCGCCTGCGCTGGCCGCGCACGTGCCTTCAAATCTACGTCGTTTGTTGCTATCTATGCACTTTTGTCCGCGGCGTTTCCTGGAGGCAGCGTCGCTTGGACTAGGTGGTCGTTGGACGCGCGTGCACTTTCGGAGTTCCGTCAGTTTCGTCGTCGCCTTACATGATAGTGTCAAGAGCGACCGTGGTTTCGCCCACAACGGTTGTGGCAACGATAACCACAGTTCTGACAGTGTGCGCGCTGGCGGTGCGCGTACTTCCAAAGCTAACAACATTCTGCTCTCGGCCGTCGCTCGACGAATTCGGTATCAAAGTTCGTATCATCCGCCGCGACACGGAAAAGTGTTCGGAACATCCAAATTTCGGCCCATTCGACACAGTGGAATTCGGCTGGGGAATTCCACACATTCATACCAGCCGGTTACGTTTACATTGACAGTGGTATAACACTGGTTCGAGTAGCGGAACTTAAAAAAGGGGGCAAAAATAAGGCATGGTAACGCTGCACTAACAACTGAAATTTTACTTCTATGTTGCTGCGGCGGTGCGGTCACACCAACACCAGCTCGCGGCGAGCCGCTCCTTCCAAGGTGCATTTTTGGGGGGTCACACCAATTTACAGCAGTCTGGAGAGGGTTATGTCAGCCCCCAAAAGCCTGAGCAAGCCAAACCAGCGCTTAAGGAGCCTTCCCATCAATCTGCGTCCGGTCAGGTCCCCCAGAAAGCGCCAGGCAGCGTGCCGCGAAAAATGATGCAAGAACCCATTCCTCTCGCGGCACGAAAATTTTGCCGCGCGGCAGCTTTGGAGTGTCGCGTTTTGCCGCCGCCGGCGCGCTGCGTACGTTTTTACGCTAGTGTGCTTATAGTTTGGCGCAGAACAGCGGAGATGTAGCAGGATGTAGCAGGTTTCACGTATTGGCGCAGTTTGGCGCAATTGGCGCAGCTATCACATAACTGCGGGCTACAATTTTCACGTTAGAATTCCTGGGGCAGGTAAAAAACAGCGTGGCTTTGCTGCTATTGGAACGATTATGCAGTCACCATTAGAATTTGCCATGTAAGGCAACCTGTCATGTCCAACTTAACTAGTGAAGGCTACTTTCAATATTGAAATAGCGAAAAATAGCACACAAGCATCTGCGTGTACCAGTGTACATGCAGATGCTTGTGTGCGCATGTAAATGATCATACCTTTCAAGGACAAAGACTTACTCGCAGACAAATGCACCCTGGGGAATATCCTGCAAGGTACGAACACCCCAGCCTTTTCCCTGTGTCCGGAACAGCTGAAGATGACACCTGCACGCAAAAGCAAGAAAGCACTGCAGAAAGCCACCCCCGCCTTGAACCAACATTTCAATGATGATTTCTCATTAGTCACATTGGTATTATATAAACAGTGCAAGGTGCAATGGTGTTCAAGCTAAGAGCAGTGAGCAAAAACACGAGAATAAAGCCAACAGTGAGTTGTCCCGTAAATAAAGCACAAGTTGGTATTCAGCACGTAAGCCATGGCGCAGGGGAACAGCCCACGATTACACATGGGGGGGTAAAAAAACGGTACACGCTTTCTGCGCAGAGGTCTGCTATGCGTTTCTTTTATCACAGAATTACCATTCAGACAATTAAAGCAGCTTTGTGCATTTGCCACTGCGATGTTATATTCACAAAATGCACACAAAAATAGAATGCCTCACTAAACAAAAATACAACATTAATGAAGCAAGCACTTCACTGTTTTCTTCTTCCATCCAATTATTTAGACTTTCAAAAAGCTTGTTCCCAATCTCATTAAATTAAATTTAGTACCATCCTTTTAACGTATATGGTACTTACAGCTAAACCGCGATAAAGTCAATGGCACTTTACAAATGTCAATTCATATCGGTCACGAAACTTGGAATGAAAAGCAGTCGAAAACCTATTGCCACAGGCATCAACGCGCACCGTACGATTGAAGCACGACTAGGTGAGGTGGTGACAAATAATGAAAACCAAAAACTCAATGGAAGTTTTTCTTTAATATTCGCAAGTTTAAACATGCCAAAGTAAACAAGCAATTTCCTTTATGGTTTATCTGGCACTTTGCTAAATAGTTGACTGCCACATTTTTTTTTCGGTGAAACACCAGAAATGGGGGGCGTATGCAGGCAGTCTGCTAATGTGGGCTTGTGTTTAGTTCGGCGTGTTGGCGCATTGCTGGGTCAACGAGGCATCGCTAACTTTTGTGCAGTGGTTTCGCGCGTATCTTCGTAAGGTAATTTCTTTGCTTATGTGTTGTTTACTGGTGCGACACTCTTGGAGAAGCTGAACTAGCTCACAGCAGCTGCAAATAACCATTCCTGTGACTGCAGAGTGCTTTCGCTGGTGCACGGCTGGCGTGCCACCCACCTTTCGTTACAGTGAATGCGGCACGCTAAATGAACAAACGCCGCACTGTATAAGACTGCCAAAGTGATACTTTTACAGCTGCTGTCTTGTTTCAGTGGTTTTCCTCAATTGTGTGAAGTGAGTTTTTACGTCATTGTGCTCGTGAACCGTTGTATCATATCTTTTTATCTGCAAAGTATTTTGCTGTATATTGCAAGTACACTATTTGGTTAATAAAACAAGCTTGCTTCCGGAATCTTTCTTGTTTATCTCCCTTTTCTCTCGCACATGCATTAGCGAGTCATGATAAAGACACAATAAAATCATGTAGTTATCAAAAGCATGTAAAAGAGCAGCAATTTTTTTTTAAATATGACAATTGCGAGCCATATAGGGCACATGTGTGACGTCCCTGCCACTTCTGGTTGTGAAGTCATATTTTAAAAAAATTTTTGCTTGCCGTTAGTAGTCCCCACGATACGTATATGGCGACGGTAGCAACGAGCCATCAACTACTTGATACATGGGCTTCTATGGAAGTTTCGCAACCAGTTTATGTATACCTTGGCTTTACTTCGTTGAAACTTTCGTCACATTTGAAGATTTAACCTCTTATGTAAAATATGGCTGAAACTGATTCTGTTTTTACATGAAGGGGACCACAAATATATCTGAACATAGACCAGTTTGAATAAACTGGATTCCATGACATTCTTGAAAAATCAATTTTATTCCGCCTGAGAGCAGACGAACCTATTTACGGTGTGATGCCACGCTGAGAAAGTTCCTTTCACAGAAGCAGACGGGTTTGCGGAAAACCAGAAGAAACCAAGCAAAGCTTTAGCATCCATTCCACCACTGCAGTTTTCCAACATAACCTCTGGTGTCACCGAGATTACAAAACTCAATGCTATGGTCACCCAACTGAACTGCTGCTCCCTACACCCAGTCAGATAAACTCAGCATCAAAATTTGTAGAATACTACCACAAAAAAAAAGAGCTCTGCTTTCCAATTGCATGGAAGCAAGAGAACAGCATGAACTTCGGCAACTTTGTTCATTCAGACTGGTCTGTTATTCACGCATCCCTTGCCGTGAACAAGTTTAGGCGTTTAGGCGACCTTGTTCACAGCCACCATATCTTCTTTTGTGACATGGTGCACACAATAAGTCCAAGGAGAAGAGAAAGATCCAGTACAGCAGTCAATCTTATATACTGCTTCAATAGAAGCCTTGTAAATCAGTTTTATCGCATAGCATCCCTGTGACTTTTTGAGAAACAGGTAGCAGTGGGGCAAGTGGTTGGAAGAAGCTCCGAAATAAAGATCAGTCAGCAATTAAATCCAAGATTTGTTGCAGCAGCAGCACACTCACTTAAAACACTTACTATATTTGCAGTAAAAGCATCTGTTAGGTTTAACTACTCTAGCAGGAAATTGGGTCTTTCCTTCAGCTGGTCAAAAATAGCATCTTCAGACTCCTGTGATATCGTAAACAAGTGACAACACCCCATTTCTTGCCTACGGAGATCACTAGCAATCTCTTGCCTTGTCAGCAAGATCTTTTTTCTTTCAAGATCTACTTCAAGAGGGAGGGATCACTTGCAGAATATGCAACAGGGACTTGCATTTAGTACTGCTACCTTTATGGCAGCTTACACTTGCCTGCCACACAGAGGACACCAAAACCCCAAATCAGTCGCTGACGTAAGGCACGCGAAGGTGAGTGTAGAATATGAAGCCATGCTGCGATATGATGCACCTAAGCTGAATAAAACTATTCGAGGGGTTTAGATGCTTCGGTACGTGTGGCCCCACAGTGCTTATGATTGACACTGCACTAGTCACCTTACAGGCTACAGGATTTTGTGGAACACACTGGAAGTTATGACCAGCTAACTTCACTGCTGCCTAAATACATGTTACTCCACCCGTGGTTTTTGTGATTGTCCACCAGCATGCAAAGGTGTGCCAGCTGATGACAGTGGTGGCCATGCAATGCTTCAGTGACCACGTTCTGTCTTGAAATGTGCAATTTCAAAGGTGCATTAAAAAAAACTGGATGAAATCCATAATCCAACAATGTGACCAGTGACGCCCACTGAAGTTTTGACTTATTGCCTCTGTATTCCATTGTGACAGAAATGAAGCTTCATTATATATAGAAACAGCAAATACGCTTTTACATTGAAGGTAAAGATACTAGGTTGTAAATTAAAATGAAGGTCTTTAAGTGATGATGTCGTTATACCACTGAAGTTCATATTGAGCTTTGAAAATGAAGTAGAAAGTTATTTTGCTAAATCACAAAAGAAAGTACATGGTTTCCAATGAAGCTGAGATTGGGGACTAAAAATAGTTCATTACCTTGTGGATTTTCTTAAAGTGAGGTTCATTTTAAAGCATTGAGGTTTGACTGCATAAACAGTTATGCATTTTCACTTTATTCTCAACATTTATCGGTGACTCAATCAAACATGCAGAAACAAAGGAAAGGAAGAATGCATGAAAAAAAAAAAAAAAACTAATGAGAGAAGATATAGGGCATAGAACATACGTGATGCCTTTCTGTACAACTCGGTTGCGGCAGTCATTCCAACACAGACAGGCCCGGCTGCACTCAAACAGCATTGGAGGATCCAGTAGGTTGAACTCCGGGACAAGACAGCCTTCCTATAGGAAAGGAAAGAAACTATCTACTGAACAAGCTTGTCATTTCCCCATCATCAATGCTTTAACAATCTCCCCCATTCCCCCTTTATCCTTTTTTCGTACACCTTTCAATCATCACTCTCTTAAGCTGCAACCTAAGCTAGTCTCACGGCTTTCATTTGTGCCACCATTTTCTGCACTTACAAGGGCTCTATAAAATTTTTTTAACATAGTCAGAAAACTTTGACGATCTGTAGTCAAGGTTACTGTGAACATGTGAGCCAAACATTATTGCCCTGCATGAAGGACGAAATTTACAATTGCATTAAAACTGCCAAAAATCGCTTGCTCTCTCCTTCGCGATGTCATCACCAGCTATGCAGCAAGCAGTCGCAACTACAATAAAACCTCATTAATTCAAAGTCACTGGGACTGTGAAAAATCTAATTAAGTGGGTTTTCGAATTAATAAAACATACAAAAAGCGGGATGTAAGGAACTTTGAATTACTGGAAGCAATCAGAGATGGTCATTTGCTGTGCCTGTTAGTCTGCGGCTCCAAATGTTATGTTATCCAGCAATACCCGCACCCAATTTTGCCGCAAACCCAGGGAAACGGCAGGCCTCGCTGCTGCCAGCGCAAGAAAACAAAACGGTTTCGTGGTCAGTTGAAATGCATGCCTGTGGAAAAGCCTTGCTTCACTGCAACACAGAGGTGACATGCGGGCAGCATGTCACCTGCTCCCCACAGCGCCAGCGTGTCATGATGCGACCATTCGCCCATTCTTTCCAATAAAATAAAGAATTTAACCCCTTGAGGGTTTTCGTCGTACATGTACAGCAGAAGCTTCCTGGTACCAAAGGGTTTTCGTCGTACGTGTACAGTATAGCGTTTATTTTTAAACTGCACGCCTTTTTCGATCATTTCTCTTGCTTGGCCTGTGCTGACACGCTTCGGGGATACGTGGAATTTTTTTCATGCGCCATGTCTCTCCGTTGTTGCTTTTTGTATGCTTCACAAGACGGCGCGCCGGCTATCGCTTGCGCAACCAAGCATGCCTGCGGCGCGGTTGGTTTCAAACGCGCGCCTTCTTCGATCATTTCTCTTGCTTGGAATGTGCTGCCACGCTTCGGGAATACGTGGAATTTTTTAATGTGCCGATGTCTCTCAGTCTTTTTTTTTTCTGCTTTCAAAAGAAGCGCGGCGGCTTTCAGTTGCGCATCAGAACGCGTGCACGCGGTCCAGCTGGTTTTGGTTTCGTCTTTCGGGTGGTTTTCGCTTCTTGCACCCGCACAGCCGATGGCTGTTTGGTTTCTAATCTCTCAAAGGGTGACCGCTTGTTACTCTTTCGTTTATTGCTCCCCGGGGCACGATTACATCTGTTTCCGTGTGGCGTTAAATTACACAAACGGTGCCGCCGTGATTACGTTTCCTGTTTTGGGGTCTCGGAAAAACTAACTACGTCTTGTTGGCAATAAGACAAAACATTACTGTAGCTTTTTGACTCGTTTTGCTTTCTGGACGGGCGCACAACCATAGAGTTTTCTTCCGTGCACTCACTGACGCAGTTCGCTTACGCTATGGAAGCGCGCGCCGGTTGCTCTGCTGCCGGTGAGTCGAGCAGCGATTCTTCCGATGCGGACTGTTCCCCAAGTGCCGAATCAGAATCTGATTCATAGGATTTCAATTTGTCAAACGAGGATTTTTTGACGAGTTCAGACTCTGATGACTATCAAGGAGCGACATCTGAAAAGCGTGCACGGCGAGCCATGCTTCAAAGACTATCACACGCTGAAAAGTTTTTAGTGTTAGAGCACGAACATTTTTAACCGGAAAAGTAGCCTGGTACGCTTATTTTTGTATGTTTGTGAGCTACGTTTAATACAATGCACAATTTTTATTTATAAAAAGACTGTTAAGTTTTTTTTTTAGGATTTTGCTTGATTTTACTACGAATAAACCATGTGTATGTAACAACAAAAAAGATTTTTTTGTCACTTTACGGTCACAAAAAGAAATTTTAGACAATTTTTTTCTTAAATAGAATCGTCTGAAGAATTCATTTCAACAATAAAAAATTACACATTCTTGGACTGGATTTCGCGAAAAAATTCAGCCCTCGAAGGGTTAATAATGGCCAGCGTGACAGAATTCGCAAAGTGTTCTGGCTGAAAAACATGATCAGTGAAGTTTTCGAAGTGAGTTTCAATGTAGGTGCTGCAGGCAAGAACTCCGCCAGCAGTGCAAATGTGCAAATTGCCGGAGCAACCACCAATCGGAGGTTCGCATACATCGCGGATTCCGTCAGACCGTCCTTTATTATTATTTCTTTTCCAAGAAAGAATGGCTAAATCATGACGCGCTGACCCTGAGAGGAGCATGCGACACGCTGCCCGCGTGTCACCGCTGTGTTGCAGTGAAGCACGTCTGCTTTTCCGCAGGCGCACATTTCAGATGACCACGACACCGCTTTTTCTTTCCTTTTTTTTTTTTCACTGTCGGCAGCAAGGCTTGGGTGCTTCAGCTGTCACTCATTAGTATCACTACACTGCATTGCCTTGTGGTTCCTAAGGGGCGTCGTTTCCGCGGTTTTGCGGCGAATTCGGGATTGGGAATTTGCATATGGCATCCAACCGGGCTCGTGCTGACCGCCACTTCAAATCATCTACTCAAATTTACATTGCAAAATATGAGACCACAGAAATCCTTCGAAGTGAGCAGGATTTCGAAATAACCGAGTTCGAATCAATGAGGTTTTACTGTACACAGCAAGCGGGCTGCACTCAAACAGCATTTTCATGATTTCATGAATTGCGTGGTGGCGAATGAGCTTGAAGGCGACATGCCACAATGTTTAGGCATCAAGGTGCCAGCCCGTGCAGGCACCAAGCATGTGTGGACGAGAACTCGCAGCCAATACGTTTAAAGCCATAAAAGAGAGAAGATGCTCAAGGCCAAGATGTGTGGCGACGTAACTTAAAAGGCAGCACATTGCTCCCTGAAGTTACATACTTGATGGATTGCAAAAAATTTTTGCAGCAAGAGATTCGTGAAGCGACAGAGTCCAATTGCATACCTGCCAACCTAGGGACCTCGAAAGGCGGGAGATTCCCAAAATGACAAGTGGGGGGAGGAAGGGGGGGGGGGATGCGACAAGAGAAAAAAAAATGCAAGTTTTTACATCTTGCTTCTCAGGGCTACAGTAACATCATACACAGCCCTGAATGATTGCAGTAAAGCTTTTAGATGCCGGCAATCATACCAGTGCTCATAAGTATGGTGCATGTGTGTAATTAATTACACAGGCATGCAGGGCAAAACTGCTATGACCCGCGAAATCTCGTAGCCCCTTCCCACACTTCACCACATGACATTGTACGATGGAAAAGCTAACTTTGCGTGTACTGCAGTGTGACATTATCACAAGTTCCCTGTTGAAATGAGGATAACATGCTGAAGCGTTAATAACCAAGGTCACACACAAACACGGTGGCCTTATCTCTCTTAACATCAGAGGGTAGAGTAGAGGGGAAGGTCCCGTGGCAAGCTATTTTGGCTCCTCAAGGCCAGAAAAATTTTAGAACCACTGTCCTTCGTTACTCTCATTTCAGGTGGGGTTAGGGCTGTTTAGCTGTCCTTTGTTGTCATTTCGGGCCAGGTTAGGGCTGTTTATCGGGAGATTTATGGCCACGCCTGTACAATCAGGTGGATTGGTCAGAAATCGTGAGTCTCCTGAGCAAATCGGGAGAGTTGGCAGGTATTTCACCGTAAGGTAACTCAGAATGGTGTTGCATGACCCCGTTAATTCTAACAACACATTTTTATGACAAGCTGAAGAAAATCTCCAAAACTGTAGTAACAACACAGTGACTTAACACTCCACCTTCCTACTGTACACATGCCTGTACATTAGAAGAGGGAAACATTAAAATCCGGGGGGGGGGGGGGCTCTTCAACATGCATTTCTGTAAGCACCAATACAGTTATGACCCATTCTAATTAAAACATATATGTATAATTTCTGACACTAGGTGACATATGGTAAAAATTAGGGGTGTGCGAATATTCGAAATTTCGAATATTTTTCTAATAGTGTTTGCTATTCGATTCGATTCGCACTCGAATTTTACTATTCGAACTTCCCAAAGACAAATACAGTCAACGTCCGATTAAAAGTGACCCCTTCAGATTTTTGATATGCTTCACCTCATTACACTGCTGTATTGCGACAAAGCTGCCTTTCAAGCTCCCTTACGGTCAAACTTGGGCAAGACTCATTCAACGTCCGATTGAAAGTGGTCCCTAGATTTTCAATATGCTTCATCTCATCGCACGCCCGTATTGCGGCAAAGCTGCCTTTCAAACTCCGTTACGGTCGGACTTAGCCAAGAGTCCAAGACACAGTCAACGTCCGATTGGAAGTGATCCCTAGATTTTTCAACATGCTTCACCTCATCACACCCCCGTATTGCGGCAAAGCTGCCTTTCAAGCTCCGCTACGGTCGAACTTGGCCAAGACACAATGTCCGATTGGAAGTGGTCCCTAGATTTGCAATATGGTTCACCTCATCACACCTCCGTATTGCGGCAAAGCTGCCTTTCAAGCTCCGCTACGGTCGCAAATGTATTAACTCAAGAAAAGGCTAGTTCCAACATGGAGATGGAAGATGCGGCAGAGGTGGGGGCTCAATTAATGCTGTTTTGGACCTGGAATTTGGGCAGGAAGTCCGAAAAATTGGACGCTGAAGCTTTTTAGCACCTAAAATTTCAGATGTTCTTATATAACGATGTCTATGAGGCAGATTTGGAACTCCGGACTTGAAGGGAGCACACCCTTGTCCGCCACATCAGTTGGGTTTCCACCGAAGTTGAAAGAGGAGGAGAGGCTGAGGCAATGGCATCTTTGCCTGTCACGTGTAAAGTGTTGTCGGCAACACTTTGGTTGCACCAAACCATGTACATAAATATAATTCGGCCTCTACATTGCCTCATTCTTGATAAGACAACTATGAAACACCACCCCGCCAGCGCTTCATCAACCTAGCGAAAAGAAACACTTTCATGTTGCTATCTCATAAGAATATGCTTAGGAATCCTCTCCAACTTTTTTTTCCTTCAATTTCGCTTCGAAGTATTCGAGAAACATTCGAGAAATATTCAAAAAATATTCGATTCGATTCGCACTCACACTTCAATATTCGAATTCGCTTCGCACCCAAAATTTTGCTATTCGCACAGCTCTAGTAAAAATATTTGAAATCTACTCTCAGATCTGTCATATTACTTTTGAAAAGGAGCAATGAAAAGACCAGAAAGAGATAATGAGACAACCTTTTTATGTATGCAAAATAATTTCACTAGTAATCTGGCAATGCAGAAGTGTCACAATGCTTTTTGTTAGGCATAAAGTTTAAAAAGAAACCAGGTGAATAATTGAAATAATCTCAAGTATAGAGCAAGCATAAAAAGAAGTAGTTGGAAAAATACTGCACCTCATCATACCAGCACTGGTAACTGATGTTTGAGCAGACACAACTCTGTGATACACATTTGTCTTGGCACTTACAACTCTGAAAGAAAAGTACAATGACTTCATGAGAAGATATGAGAGACAGACATGATCAATTTTTCATTAACACAGCAACACCCAAATCCTCCACCTATTATCAAGACATTACTACAGTCAAACCTCGTTAATACGTACCCGCTTTAAGCGTCCTAACGGTTAAAATGTAGTTGCGACAAATCCCCGACCGAGTTTCATAGAGCCTAATGCATTCGCTGGCCACTTAAGCCGTAGTGCTTCATCCTACGCCTACCGGTTAGTGCGTACCCTGCGTACCGCGATAACATTTTGCGCCATAAAATTTTACTGCGGCGCTGAACTTCCCGACGCCACTGTGTGCCGCCAAAGGTTTTCCATCTTTTCTAGATGTGCGTAGATCGGTCGATCACCGATTCCGACTTCCGCGCGATTGCGGCGACGCCTTTGTGGGTAAGCATCAGGCCACCAACGAACGAGCCAGCATTACTTATCGCTAGGGGTGTGCGAATATTCGAAATTTCGAATATTTTTCGAATAGTGTTTGCTATTCGATTCGATTCGCACTGGAATTTTACTATTCGAACTATTCGAACTTCACAAAAACAAATATAGTCAACATCCGATTGAAAATGACCCCTTCAGGTTTTCAATATGCTTCACCTCATTACACCCCGGTATTGCGGCAAAGCTGCCTTTCAAGCTCCGTTACGGTCGAACTTTGCCAAGAGACAACGTCCGATTAAAAGTGATCCCTAGATTTTTAATATGCTTCACCTCATCACACCCCGGTATTGCGGCAAAGCTGGCTTTCAAGCTCCGTTACGGTCGAACTTTGCCAAGACACAGTCAACGTCCGATTGTAAGTGGTCCCTAGAGTTTCAATATGCTTCACCTCGTCACCCCCCCGTATTGCGGCAAAGCTGCCTTTCAAGCTCTGCTACGGTCGCAAATGTATAACTCAAGAAAGCGCTGGTTCCAACATGGAGATTAAAGATGTGGCAGAGTTGGGGGCTCAATTAATGCTATTTTGGGCCTGAAATTTGGGCAGGAAGTCCGAAAAATCGGACGCTGAAGCTTTTTAGCATCCAAAATTTCAGATGTTCTTATGTATCGGCATCTACGAAGCAGATTTGGTACTCCGGACTTGAAGGGAGCACACGCTTGTCCACCACATCAGCTTTGCTTGCACAGAAGTTGAAAGAGGAGGAGAGGCTGAGGAAATGGCATCTTTGCCTATCACGTGTAAAGTGTTGTCAGCAACACTTTGGTTGCACCAAATCATGTACATAAATACAATTCGGCCTCTACATTGCCTCATTCTTGATAAGACAACTATGAAACACCACCCCGCCAGTGCTTCATGAACCTAGCGAAAAGAAACACTTTCATGTTGCTATATCATAAGAATATGCTTAGGAAACCTCTTTAACATTTTTTTTCTGCAATTTCGCTTCGAAGTATTCGAAAAACATTAAAAAAATATTCGAGAAATATTCGAAAAATATTCGATTCGATTCGCACTCACACTTAAATATTCGAATTCGCTTCGCACCCAAAATTTTGCTATTCGCACAGCTCTACTTATCGCCGACAACCTTATCACAATAAACATCTTCAGATATCTGCTCGGGCACACGTGCGGCGCAGCACTACTTTAAGCCTACTGCGCACTTTTAATAGGCGACAACCTGAACGCGCTGGGCCGCCGATCGCTGCCATCTCGTTGTGCGGGGCCGTGTTCAAGCGCGCGCCGCTTTGTAGAAACGAAAGCAGCTCGCTGTTGAGGGAGTTGAGCGTTGCTGGTCGCGGGCGACGAGAAACCTCTTTGCATTGACGCTATCACGCTAAATGCACGCGTACGGTACTGCAAGCGTAGCGCTGTTGTAACCATGCTGCACGCTTTTATTGGGCGACGACCCAAATGCGCTTTTGTCCGCTGCCAGGACCGCTAGAGCGTCGCGGAGTGCGCATCGCTTGCAGGAAGTTCGTCATCACCGCGTTAACCGAACAAGCTACTCGCCGCAAGTGAAGTGGGTACGAAGAACACTCCTAAGACAAATGCGCGCATGCGGTACAGCAAGCGGCCCAGCAGTGACTCCCTGAGCCGAGAAGGCGACGCGCTGCACGCAACTAGCCAGGAGACGATTGGCTCCACGCAGCTGTGCCGCGTTTCAGAGCAACTGCATCAGTTTTCGTTTAGTAGCAGATCCCGGGACAGACGCACACACATATGTCGCGGAAAGCCGACACTGTCCGTTCTGTCGCTATGTCGGTCACTGCGTATACCGGACCCTGTAATAGTTCCGAAATGCTCCTTGGCATCGCCATCGCGCGCTGTCCGTGCGAGAGTACCAGAATCTTTTCTCCCCTTTGGCAAAAAGAAAGAAAAGGCTTTGCAGTGTGTACTTTAGGCAATATTTGCTGTGGCACTGTATTTATTTCTTTGCTGGCGGCGATGGCGTACGCGAGGAGATGCAAATTTTTACTTGGTGGTTAATGCGTACTACCATTTAGTGCGTAGTTCTGCGGCATTCCCGGCATGTACGCATTAACGAGGTTCCACTGTATATAGGACTAGCACATGTCACATCCAGCATCATGAGACATTCGTAATATATGTCGTAAGCTTTACGTTAATGGTAAGCAGTACAATGTCTAGTACAAAGTTGCAAAGCACTCACGTATTGAGCCATTGATGGATGGAAGTCAATATAGTCAAGTTTGTTTATAGGTACCAAGTTCATATATTTCAGTATAAATCAAGCAGTAGCAACAGACATCTCTTAAAAAGCCCCTAAACCACCCCCGATATTTCTTTAAAATTTCAAGCAAACACGCACATTGAGTTCAGAATGCCGTCCAGATCAACAATGCTAAATGCAGTAGCACTACACACAGCAGGCGTGCATTAGAATTTTATGATAAATATCTCAAATTACGTGGAACTTTTGTGATTTCTAAAACATGGGTATGCCATAAATTGTCACGGACTACAACTTCCTAATATTAACAACTGCCCTAAAGTCAATAATTAAAAAGTCGATGAACAATGTATTGTTAAATAGTCACTTCAACGTGGCTTTAACAGCGGCAAAGTGTTTCTGCCTCGACATAGATTTCATTTGCAGAAATGATAGGAGCCTGGCTGCCATGGGATTTTTATTTAAAAAATCGATATTGTCTAAAAAAAAAGAAAAGACACCATGTATATTGAGCCCACAGTTTCTTCAGGTTCAAGCTCAGTGCAATTGACAGCAAATATGGCTGTCAGAGCCGTCTCACTAGTAGAACTGTGCTACTGCACTTATGGACCCTAGTGTGGTAGACACAGCTGCCGATTCTGCAGACCGACAATGACCTATGAAATTCTGAGCTTCTAGGAAGCCTTTTGTTACCTCAAAGCAAAACAGCAAGCCACATTCTATGGAGCTCTTCTGAATTGTACTTAAAAAGCTGTATTACGTGAAGTGCAGTTCTCTTTGTGTGAAATGTTGGCAGTGTGCTCTTATGTTCACGCACCAGGTTTTTACATATACAGTCAAGTTGTGTCAATCTGACCCTGACACAATCAACAAAATTGTACATTTATTTGACAAAACAGTACAGCAACCACAGTTTCATGCACAGCAGCAGTAGAAAACTGCAGTTTCGTTTTTATTTGGTGCCCAATGGCCCGATGCCTCATATAGTCATCCATTATCACATTGTTAGCGACCTAGCTTTCGTTGGCAGCAGTGGCGGCCAACAGTAGCTTTCAAATCAAGGATATGACGAAATCTCGTCTGGTCAGGATATAACACTGGTGAAAGCTTTGAAAGACGCCGACCAAGGTGAAAATATACTTGCAGACGTTTAAGCTCCCACACGGGAGCCTTGTTCACAAAACAGCAGCTTTATTCTGGTGCAGTGTGTGTTGATACAGTACAATGTGCTTTTAAAACTGTGTGGATGCTACACCTCTGATGGTGTCAATGCAGAACACAGCTTAATCTGCAGCAGATGTAGCTCGCATAAGTTTCGTTTTGACTCAGTACAATGCACCCATAATGTAACAAACATGGTGGAAGCTGTCGAGGATTAAAAGCAATACAGTAAAAGCTCGTTAATTCAGATTTCACGGGACCGGAAGAAATGTCCGAATTAACCAAATGCCGAATTAACGAATGAACAGGAAAAACAACATTAAAATCAAGTTGGAGAAGCATACCTTTATTTGCTGAAGTATTTTGTAATGGTTGTCTACGTTTTCACGCAGATTCCGGCTTACATTACAATTTTTCTTAACTTTTCCAAATGGCCAACAGCACGCAAACTGTCGGAAGTGCTCAGGCAAACGTCCTCTAATATCAAAAGCGCCTCCGAGACTTCCCGTGAGGTGCGATGAAGTCGCGACATCATTAATAATTTCTTGATCGGGCAGGAGACCAGTCGTGGCGACACAATCATCAATCGCGATGTAGTCCTGAAGGGTCATATCTGTGGGAAGGACAGCATCAAAGGTCGGGCAGTCACCGTCAGTGGACTCGGCTGACACCTCGCGATGCCACTGTCGGCTACTGCCGCATGCTCGGGCGTCACACGTAAACACGGTCACAACAGGAAAAAACAAGAACTCCGCAAGGAGAGACGGCGCCGACACAACACAAGGGAAAATGGCGTCGGAGGCGCAGTGGAGCGAAGAAGACGCCGACGTTCGGTTATGGTGGCTAGAAGGAGAGGTGTCAGCATCGTCTCGGCCGCGACGTGAAAGGAGGCGTGCTGGGATTTCATGCCGCCGCGGGGCGGCGCGCACGTCAGTACTGAGATCTGTCGAGAACACCCGCCGACCACCGGAGCTGCACGTTTCCTCGCTTGCGCGTGTTCTCGCAACGTCTGCGGCAGGGGCGTAGCCAGGGGGGGGGGGTGTTGAACCCCCCCGAAATTTTTCAATTTTGCATGTGTATATATACACGCACACATAAAACACACTCACGAACATACATAAAGTATGGTTGAACCCCCCCCGAAAAAAATTTCTGGCTACGCCCCTGGTCTGCGGTGTGCCAATTTGAACTTGTTCGGTATCGGTACGTACCAATGTGACCATGCCACGGTGACGACAGTGGTGTGTAAACAGCAAAGACACTGCTTTGCACCTGGATGCATTGTAAGAGTGTGTCAAAATAAATGTCTTGCTTGTACAAATAGACCTTGGTTTTCGATGCGCAAGTCATAAGGGGTGTGCGAATATTCTAGTTTCGAATTCCAATCAAATAATACCTAACCGAATAATCCGATTCGACTTTCGAGTAGCTCGTATTAAAGTCTCGAATAATTCGACAGGACGAATATCTAAAACGCGACAAAGGTGCAACTTGGCTAGGGTGGAGTGGATAAAACTAACGCTAGCATCGGTACAGTAGACCTTTCGTTAAAACTTTCACCGATATCCTGGTACAAAAGCGAGCGCATGTTTATTTCAAAGGCGATCATGTAATTTGCACACGTAAAAAAAAAGAAACATGAGAAAACTGTCAAGCTCTTTACAACTTCGCCTCTGAAACGAAGGCATGCACTTTCCTTGCCTAGTTCGGTCGCGTATGCCGCAGGCGATGTATTACATTCCGACTTCGGCCCGCGATACCCTCGGTGATTGGATTCATATATGAAAATTTGTTCCCGCTGTGCAGTCGTCACTGCCGCACCGCACCACTCGTTCAAGAACTCCCATCGCTTCGACGCGTAGTTGAAACACTGTTGTGAACGAGCGCCCGAAGATTGTTGGGCCCCGAGTATGCATCGAGATAAAGCAGTATTGCGCGACCACAGATGGAGCACAATTGAAGCCGTATTCCGCGACCATAGGGAAAAAAACTAGCTACCGTACCCCCGTTTTTTAGCCGTTGAGAGGGTCCCTGCTAACTGGAGTGACGGTTCTTCAATCAACATGCCTGCACGCCCAGAAAAGCAGAATAAAAATACTCCTCCGAACAAGAACGTAATAAAGCTGCCACCAACCCGTAGCGTCCCTGATTTTTCCTTTGTCTTGCAGTAAGTGGCGGTACTAGTTTCATGTAAATATACGTACTATTCGATATTTTTCACCACTGTTCGATTCGAATTTGAATCAAGATGAAATTTCAGTATTCGCACAACCCTAATAAAAATAATGCATTCAAGTATGGTTGCTGATATATTTACTTGCATTGAGACGTCACGGAGAACACTGTGGCATCAAAGTGAAAACTGCACGGACGCTGTTTTGGTGTCAAGCTCACGGCAAGTCATTCATTTGATTCCCTATCTTTCAGCGCTTCGGAGTGCGAGTGGCAAACGTAGCTCATATACAAGGAAGTAAATTGAAAACATTAGTTTTCAGTGCCAATACACGCTTTGCAGCGAGCCGCCAGAAATGTGCCAGCTAGCCTGTGTTATAATCCGCATGGTAGCGTGAAATAGTTGCAACGAAAAGCGGCTGCTACGCGCGCGGGGGCATCTCGGAGCCGACAGCAGCGCCGCCGCATCTGGATTAATTCTCGCTCCCTCTCCGGCACGCCGATGCTGACACCTCTCCTTCTAGCCACCATAGTTCGGTGACGCTGCGATCGCCCCCACTAGTTGATGACGATGGCGATGTCATTCAGGTTTCGGTTTCGCCCCCGTGGTGCCAGCGCTGCTTTACCACACATTTGTGTAGCGGCAGCCATCAGAATTTGTCCGAATTAAGCGGTGCGGAGCCCAATTCTGACGAATTAACGAAGGTTTGGTCCCATAGATTAACATGCACTTTGGCCGGGACCAATAGAGCCGTCCGAATTATCCGAATTTCCGAATTAACGGGTGTCGAATTAACGAGCTTTTACTGTACTACTGCGGCCCACATGCCAGCATTAAACTCTTAAGCTACATCGCAACAGCAGACGATCTGTTGCCAGCCAGTTCATTGGCGACAAAATTATCGAGATGTGTGCAGGGTAGCAAAAAGCACGTCTCAGATGAAGGCACAGTTATTGTGCCTTGACTGCATTGTGTAGGAAATCGTGATATGAGAGTTGCAGCGTCTACCTACTTTTCACAAAACAAACCAGACTTGCAGACTCATTCAGTAGATTGGTGGAGCATTTAGTGATCTGAAGGGGTGTGTGAATACTTGAAAATTTCGAATAAATAATCGAATAGCATTCTATTTGACTAAAAACTTGAATCGAATAGTGCGAATATTCGAAATACTGAATAATTTTAAAAATATTTTTCAAACAATCAGCGCAAGACGGAAAAACCCTAAAGGAACGAAAGATTGGAATGAGGAGGGGGTCATTTTTAGGCATGGGCGAATATTCAGGCGTTTCAAATATTCGAACGAATATTACAGTATTCGAATTCGCTTCGATACGAATTTAGATTATTCGAAATTTCGAAGTATTCGAAATGAACGAATATATGTATACATTTGACCGCACATAACCCCCTGTAAAGGTCGTTTCACTGCAGCGTCTGGTTGCTGTGCTGTGAAGCGACCCATCCAGGGGAAACCTGCACTGCCGCGAAGCCACACTTCAAGGTTAAATGTACATATTTTTTTAAGTTTAAAAGCGTGTTATATGGGCTTATATGCGCTAAGTACAGTAATTTTTAAATTCTAACGTCCACTTATAACTTGCACCCTATTCAAATCTTGATACTATTCAAGGCCACTTCATTTCAAACCAAAAAAGTGACATTCACTCATACCTAGTTCCAATCCTAAAAATATTATGCAAGGGTCATGACAAAAATGCTCATTTTTCTTAATAATATGTCGTAAATACTATTCGAACTATTCTATTCGAAATTATTCGCTTTGGATTTGCTTCGAACCTGAAATTCACTATTCGCCCATCCCTAGTCATTTTTTGTTTTGATAACTGCAAGACTGATGCAGCCCCAGCTTTTACGGGAATGTCAGCGCTACATTAGTCACCTGATGAAGGCATTTTCGCCTAAAACTACAGTGTCACCGAAGCAAAAGCATCAATCCACTATCACCATCATGAGATCTGTCATCATCATAAAAAGGTGGAGTCTGTGGCTGCATTCACCTTCAAAAGTGCGATTTTTGTACAGGTTTACATGAACAACAAAAGACGGATGTCTTGTGCTTGTGTAAATTAGTCTTTACAATACAATATTCAACAGTGACGTTTACCTGGTGACGAAGTACCACCTTGAATACTGTAGTCACTCCTGTATTTCAACCTACAGTAACAAACTATCTAAAAGGCTCTAGTTGTTGCTGGGTACGAGCTTGCCTCAGTTTGCATAATTGTGGTATTGTTTTGTCAGTTAAAAGCATTCTCAATGCTCCTTGGTCAAAGTTTCTGAAGATTTGTTTTGAATAAAACGTTGCAGAACTGAAGAGCTGAATGATTGCCTTACTATTTCCAAAACTATTTGAATAGCATTCAATTTGTATTCGATTCAGTTCTAAAATTCACTTTTCACACACCCCTAGTGATTTGGCTTTCACAATTACCGTATTTACTCGATTGTAATGCGACCACGATTGTAACGCGAGGGGTGAGATTTCACTGCGTCCGGGAAGAAAAAACAGTAGTTTTGGTATTCAATTGTAATGCAATGGTCGTATTTAGGTAGCAAAATCTGGAAAAAAAAACTCAGATTAAATTCGAGTAAATACGGTATCTTGCTGCTGCACCTCTTTTCACACTTTCCAGCCTGAACCACTGTTGTGCACTCCTTCGCTTAAGACCCTTCGGCATGCATCAGAACGGCGCTCAGCTGCATGCACTAAATCCTGAAATTGTTATGAATTCAGGCGTGCCTTTCTCACTTGCTCACACGTGTACTGTGCCAACTTTGGTCACAGCCCGTTAAGATTGTGTCATACAAATACCATTTGAAATAGCCAAGGAGGAAGGAAATGCCTGGCCATATGTGGTACGTTTACTTCACACAAGTGGATGTTTTGATATGGGGACAATATTCTTCCACTCGATTCTATAAAGCCCCACAACATGCCATGTCCAGTCACCTTTTTTTCTTGGTGTGCAAAACAAAAAAGGTATTTTCCCAGACTCTATCCAGTTACTGCAGCAGCTGTGCTTAGGGAGTTGCAGGCAAAGCTCAAGTAAGCTCAACAACTCACAACAAACATGGCCTTCGCATCTATACAGCATGCCCTGCAGTGTCCACAGGCGAGTGCTTGGAAGGCCTATGTCA
Source organism: Rhipicephalus sanguineus (assembly GCF_013339695.2). Lineage (NCBI taxonomy): Eukaryota > Metazoa > Arthropoda > Arachnida > Ixodida > Ixodidae > Rhipicephalus > Rhipicephalus sanguineus. Next base: position 196,672,406 of record NC_051176.1, read on the forward strand.
TTGATAAACCAGTTGATTGACATGCCAGAGAGAGGGCAGACAGTGTGAAAAAAAAATGGATGCAATGTTCTGAAGCTTGTTTTTCTACTGATTCTATGTGACTTAACATAAGACAGTGCGCGTCTGCTGCTGAGAGAAAACACAAGTACTAACACTCTGTTAAAGCAGGACGTCACCTGCTTGCTGTTTGCCATAATAATATGATGAGGCCATTTACCTGCAAAGCAGTGATAGAGCGGTCCAGGGGAACAGCAGCTGTCTGACAGTTCTCTACCAGATACAGGAAGTCAGTAGGAGCAGGTTCATCATCAACTCCATTGACACACGAGATGGGATGTGGCTCCCTGCCTCTGCTGATGTCCCTGTGACCACAACATCAAACGATTCAATAGCAAAATACAGAGCACTAATGATCGCTCGACAACAGCAGCCCCTTGTCAACTCACAAATGTAGATGCCCTGTCTTCATGAAAAAGTCTATACTGGAAGTGACACTGCAAGTAGAAAATTATCTGCGCCAGGAAATATGGAGTAAAGTTATAAATAACTATATAACAATTTGTTGCACATAAAGAAATTTAACAAGTGCTGCTGTTTACCTAACCAGCATGACATCATGGTCTCAGAGGAACTGAGCCAAAAGAGTTCTTGTGCCAAGTTACTGAACCCAAATATCAAATTGTTGTTGAAATTTGAATCTTTTAAAAAATTATGCTTCAAAACAGAGCGAAAAACCATGCGAATGGCATATATAAGGCAGCAGAATTGCCAGGTCAGCTTATAACAGGCGGATTTGGGCTTCTTTATTCATGCAGTAGCTTATAGAACTTTCCAGTCGCTTGTCGCATTTTTTTTTAGCTTATTCGCGCCTTTCATGCAAATTTAGTTAATTCAGTGCTCGTCACACTCACTAATAGTGCACAAGTTTGAGCGTTCAAATCAAACATATGTTGGGGAGTCAACAATGTTATTTATGCACTGAAAAACACGCAATGAAGAGAGTGGTGACTACCCTGGTGACGATGTCAAAAAGTAAGTATGTGCTTTCGTCCATTCTTTCACCTTCCCTTCATATTTGAGTGACTTTTTTTATTGAAATTCAAAACGTTTTCAAGAATGAGAAAACTTACACTACCACTTCTTTTGGGCTTCTTTACATAAGTCACGCCACATTTTCTGGGCTTCTTTTAGGCTTCTTTTTGCTTGTTAGCTTGGTAGCATCTGGAAACTCTGTATGGTAGCTTCCCCTCCAAATTAATTTAAGACACTAGTTTTGAGGTATCAATACTTAAGCTTTCAGTCAAATGTGTCACCCCGCCTTATAAAACTTTCCTACGATGCATTCTTCGTACAATGCATCTGAGAGGACTGGCAAGCACTGAATGATGCAAGTAATAGTATCTCTAAGATTCTTTATAAAATAGACTGCCAAGCATTGAATGATGTAAGTAATAGTATCTCTAAGATTCTTTATAAAATAAAAAGTCACAGTTTCGCCACAAGGCAGAAGCAATGAATGCGATAGCAACAGATTGGAATGTTGTTTGAAGTAAGGCTAGCAGCTAACTCCATTAGGATCTGATCTGGCGTAACTCTACAAAATGCTGGAATAAGGGAATACAGCCACTCCGGGGAGTGAAGTGATTTACATGCTGTCTGTCACTTCAACATGAAGTAAGCAGTCAGAGCACAGCACATACAAGGGCATGGGTCGTCTACCGCTTTCAGTCAAAATAGCACACACGATCGACTCAGCCATATGTCAGCCCTCCAAAGAGTGTGTACAGGCCTCTGTATGAAGAGAGAGTGCTTCTGCATGTGAACCCTCCTTGCTGCACACGACTGCAACATTTCGCTGAGCTGTTCACAGCAGCGTCTGCTTTCTGCTCAGCGTTGTACAGAACGGCGTTCCAGGAACTAGTTCCTTTTTGGAGGAACAGAGGAATACCACCGTTCCATTGAGGATCGGTGGAACTGTAACAGTAACTCGTTACGTTTACGTAGGAACGGCAGAGGGAACGGCGTTGATTCTGTAAACGTTCCTTGGCGCTGAACAGGTGCACGCACACAGCACATCATGCATGACAGGGCGGATGGGCGACAGCGTTAGGTACAAGAATCTACCGCTCGCCTGTCACTTGACTATGCTAGGGTGGCTAGAACACCCTAACTATGCTGCATCCTTATTTTCACTTTAAGGCATCTGCCGGGGGCACAGGGAGGCGCGCTATGACGAAACCGACCACGTGTGGGAGGAACGGGTGATTTTTTTTTTCCCTGAGCCAGTCTGACAGCAAGCAAAGGCCGTTCTGGAGTGTAGACACACATTGGGGAACTTTTACTCGACATTCGAGAATCATCGAACCCCATTGTAAGGGCGCTGCCAGGAAAGGGTGCACTATTTTTTTATCTCGGTGACTTTTGTTCAGCCAACTCAAAAGCAGCTTTTGTGTGTGTGCGCGCGCGCAAGGAAGGGGGGGGCTGCGTATTTGGACGGTTCTGCTACGCGTCCCCGTGGTCTTGTCGGCATATGGAAAAGTGGGGGAGCCAGCTTACCGTAGACAAGGCGCCTGCGCGAGGTTCCGTGGAGTCCTCGAAAGGCGCGACTCATCGTCGCGAATCTGCTGTTTGATGCGCATGGGACAGAGGACACAGAATCCAACGCTAGAGGCCGCAGAGAGTGAGTGAAGCACCAATGTGCTAACCACCGAAATCCCGTGCAGTAGCCTTCCACTGCGCATGAATGGTCTTGGGACCCAACGTAACGGTGGCGAAGTTACACTTTCGTTCCATCCCTTGGGAGTGATTGCCCTGCCGCGTGCAGCGTACGCCGCTTTCGACGTTTTATTGGTTCTATGTTCATGCGCTTGCCGACTGCGAAGCTTTGGCCCAGTTCCTGGGAATGTTTTTCTCGTCGCGTGGTCTTGAGCAGCTGGCTTGATCGTCCATTTAGTATCTCGTGCATGCCGCGAGCAGCTATCGACAAATCTGTCTTTTGACACCTGGTTGCGTGAATAGCGGGGAAGAGGACTGAAATGCAGTGGACACGGGTGCCGCAGTGGCGCCTGTCCGGTGCCTTCAATGGTAGCGTTTGGGCAGGCATCCCTTCGACATGCTAGTTATCTCCGCGGCTATCAGTCTACAATTGTTAGTACAGTTCAGTTCAACAGTTGCCACACCGACAACAACTGTCATGCAATAAACGATACACATACATCAAGCGCTACATTCTTGTTGCGCCCCCTGAGCCTGCCCTCGCCCCTATGACCTCGGTTGACTTGGTTCCTATTTGTGTACAACATGGCAGTACCCTCAAGCACTTAGATGCAACGGCTGTTCGGCATTGGCAACGAAGTGCTGACGAGAAAACAGATTCGTTTGTCGGATACCAACATCGAGATGCAACTCTTGCCGAGTGCGAACAAGGGACTTTACTAAGTTGCGAATGTGTATTCGGACATTATTTTCTAATCACACGGCCATATTGAATCAGCACTCATTAAACACCTGTGTATTGTTCCTTTTGATGCGGTTACTGTAGAACATCGACAACTGAGCTAGTCGGTAAGGTGCTTTAACCATATTGAATCCTGTGCAAGAAACTTAATTATATTGATGCATGTGTGCAAATTTCTATTTGAATATCTGAAGTGCACCATTCTGACTGCGCATTTGAAGACTGGCGTGGAAAGTGCCATATGTGCTGTACTTGTTATAAACGAGCATGAAAGTTGCGGTTACACATGTCTGCAATATGGCCGGTGGTCTCTAAACACCTTGTCTAGAAGAGTTTCTTTAGTTTCCTTTTCAAACCTGCTACCGCCAATGTCACATTCATAAAATATATGCAGTTCGATGCGAGCTGTTGCTCACTTTATTTTGCCTCAGGATCATTCGGCAGTGACCGGCACTGTATTTTGACTAAAAACTCAAATGTAACGTTAATGTAACGACACGTTCCAATTTTTGAAATGTAACTGGAACGAGTTCCTTTTGCGTTAAAGGAACTTGTAATGGGAACTCGTTCCAAGATTGGGACAGAACGAGGAACGAGGAATGAGCTTTCGTTCCTGTTTTAGAGGAACGTGTACAACACTGCTTCTGCTGTATGTGTTTCTTCGCCAAGCACGAGGGTGGTTCAAGACATCTTTTCATTATATAGTTTTGGTCCCACTAAGGAGAAATCTTTCTCCTCCCATGTGAATGCTGGCTCTCTGGTACATGAACTGCCTGTTAAAAAAAAGTCAGAGAATATTACATGTAGGATCATGTATGACACAATAGCCATAAAACTTGGTTGCTGGTGTGTAAAAAAATATGCGTAACGTACGCGTGCATGCGGTGTATATGCAGTAGAGTAAATAAGCTACTAACTACACAGGAACACACACTTTCTTTTTTCAATATGCAGTGGTGGAAATCAGGAAGCAAACACAGAATTAGCTTATCTGTACTGCAGTTATGCAAACATAGTAAGCCTAACACAAGCAAAACAGGTACAAAATTTTGAAGAAAAAAAAACACCAAGAAAGTGCCAGAACAGACTGCAGAGTGTCAGTACCCCATTAAATGGCAGATTACACTTCTTTCATGATGAATGGAACGTGCAGCATGCTTTGCATATTAAGATGGTATTGGAGGAGCTATATATTTATTTATATCACTTGGCTGTAGTCAATATGTTTTATGAGCAGACAATCAGCTCGAGCCACTCGCATAGAAGCACCACTGAGTACATTTCAGTACGTGCCACTGACTGCCTGTACACACTAAGTGGTGCCACCAGCAGCCAATAGCAAGAGGCCACACTTTTAGGTTTGCTGCCATCAGCTGTACATTTCTTCTTCTCTTCTTCTTATTTTCTTTTTTCTACAGTGCATCTCCTTTCCAGCAACAAGGATGCACCTTTCATTAGTGTGCTTTCTCCAAGATGGCTCTGCACTCTCTGGCACCTCTACCATCTGTTGCTTTCTCGTTCACACCAAGACAGGGTTGCCAGGTTTGGCTACTGTGCGCCAACTTGGCTACTTTTTTAGGCCAGTGGCAGCAGAAAGATCGTCTTGGCTACTTGGCTCCTTTTTGGCTACTTTCTTGACCCCTCGATTTCAGCAAAATTATGAATATCTGCTGACGTCGCAGACGGTGGTGTTCGAGTATATAGTGCCAAAACATGGCAGACAAAGACAATACGTGCTTCCAGACCCGAAAATTCAATTTGGCAAAATTTGATTATGCAGAAAATGAAATTCAATGAAAGAGATGGGGCAGTCGCCTCAGCAGGCGTAAGGTCAAATGATGGTGACCATAACATAAATATAAAAAACTGCACGTTTATATCCTGCCAGTCAAGCAGGTCTCACGCACTAAAAAACAATGCTTTTGGATACCCGGTTGGGACTCGGCGAGAACTGTTGCATGGGGCCTCATTTTGCAGATCACCTATTGCTGAACGCGGCTTTAAACCACAGTTAGAAGTGAACAGGACTCGAAAGCGCTCCACATCCAGGGCGCTCTACGCTCATCGACATTAGAAATCGGATATCCAACATTTCAAGTGAGCACTAAAAAATCAGGACACAAAAGGCAAAAGCGGCAACACAAGCACTCCCTAACAACACTTGTTAGTCAGCGCTTGTGTTGCCGCCTTTGCTCCTGCGTCTTGGTTTATTAGTGCTCTCCTTAGAATGTCGTAACAGTTCACCCAACAATCAATCCTTCTAGGATATCCAGCGAACTGCTTGTATCATTTCTTAGGCTTAAGTACGGACTGCGACTCTGGATTCGTCGTCACGGAAGAAGTTACTGCGAAAGTGGCTACACTTTATGCTTCCTTTTAGTTATTTCAAGAAAAGTCATGCGAGACACGTGAAGAGAGAGTCATTTTCTCAACAGCGCAAACAGTACGTCAACATTAGGGGTGTGCGAATATTCGAAAGTTTCGAATATTCGTCGAATATTACATTCGAAATATTCGTATTCGATTCGAAAATCGTGTATTCGAAAAGTTTCGAATATTCGATAACTTCGAATATTCGAACAATTCGAATATGCGATAACTCGTCTTCCACATTTCTGCTGCGTTCGTATCGCTAAAAATGTTGCCGAGAGGAGCGATACACATCGTAAGTACACGGAGGCACGATATCTGCCTGCGACGAGCGCCCCAATACGTATGATTTATTGCTGGTGCATCTCCGACGTGCAGCGCTGTTGGCGATCATGTAACCGTACATTTTCAATATTATGCGGCCGTAACGTGCCGCACTACCACTCGTTCACTATGCGGGACCACTTCTGAAGAAAGACAGTGACCCACGTGACTGGTGGCGGACTGTAGGCACCTTCAGATACCCCAGTCTGGCAAAGCTTTGCCCCATGTACCTCCCTATACCAGCCACTTCTGTTCCAAGCAAGCGTGCCTTTTCAGTGGCAGGGGGGGGGGGGGTTGTCTCTGTTAGAAGGAAGCGCCTGCTGCCTGATCATGTGGAGCAACTCATATTTCTTCATGATAACATGTAGTCATTACTTTCATTGTGCCGTGATATTTGCTTGTGTTGTGATGTGCATTGTGCTAGCCTGGACATTGTGTTCTGGAGATAGCAGTGTATGTTGTGTTCCCAGTCAGGCTGTTAATGTTTTTTTCTTCAAATAGCTACATGTTAAATAAAATATTGTTACTGTGGAGGCATTTTTCCTTTGATATTCGATATTCGATTCGATATTCGATTCGATATTCGAAGGTGGATATTCGTATTCGATTCGTATTCGAAAAAATTGATATTCGCACACCCCTAGTCAACATGCATGAAATGATAGTCAACAATTTATGCTGAAATCTCAGGAATTATGATTTTGAAGTGTTTTTGCTGCACATATTTACATTTTGCCGAAAGGCTTTGCATTTAGCCATTTAAGTAAAAATGTGGAAGTTGTTTTGACACATACGCGGCTGCTTTTGGCTACTTTTACTGCCCTTGGCTCAAGTTGGCTATGTTTTGGCTAGCTTTTTTAATTTTCTGGCTATTTTTTGTCTTTTGAACCTGGCATCCCTGCATCAAGAGGGTTTTTCTTATCATCAATATCAATTTTTTTTTTCTTTTGTATACAAGAAAAACAGACCACTGTGTTGATTTTATAATATTTGTAAAGAACATCCGACGTAAGGGGTACATCAATTAAAAAAAAACAACACTTAGAGGGTTCATCAAGAAGCTAATAAGCAAATTTATACACTGTAGCGATGCTGAAGCACACAGACTAGTCAAACAAACGTATTTATTAAGGGCAAACCTGTGCCCCCAACTCTAAGGTCGTAAAAACTGCAAGTCAGTCAAACACCTAAGAGGTCATTGAGCTGTCGTCCTCTTTCTCTTCGCAAGAAGTTCCGAGCACGTGGCGCATGCGAGCCGGGTCCGACCACGTGCTCGTGCCACGATGGTCTTTGCTCGACACGACAATACAGCGCGCATGCATGTCCTGTATGCACGGGGATGGGTGCGTTATTTGAATGTGGCCAAGATGTCGCGGCAATACATTGGCAATGATAAAATAACTTCTGATGCACACAACTGCTTTAAATTTATTAACTGATACTAGTTAAGCAAATCTTATATGTTCGATGTGGCCTTGGTCAGACAAATTAACATATTCCTGTTTGTCAGCATATTGAGATAAGTATGCTTCAGATGAGGCGCACTTTCTATTCCAAATGATAAATATATCAAAACATTTTGTGATACTTTCAAGTTCGATAACCTAAGTTTGCCTGTACATGCAGAAAGGAAGCCATTCGAAAGAGCAAGTGTTGAGACAACAGAGAAAAAAAAAAGCATTTTGAAAGCTTGTGAAGATTATGCATCACCCTGCACATTGGTCAGGTTGTCTAGGTGAATTATTACAAAAAACAGATATCACACCTCAACATCCAATACAACAGAAGTCTCAAACACACGGCCTGCGAACCACGCAGCCCACGCGACCACGTGGCCCACGAACCTTTTGCTAGCAGCCCGTGGCTTCACACGGCATAAAGTTTTGTGACTTTGCTAAATAGTATGTACACGCATGATTTCCTCCACTATTGAAATTAATAGCGCCTTGTTCAGGTAAGCTACAGAGATGGGACTGGTCTCAAGAATTTTTTTTCGTGAGGCACCTCATGCGGTCACTATGAGTTGAAACATCACCGCGGAACGAAAACTCTTACAGTATTCCAGAATCGGCATCCAGATTGTAGTCACAGTGGAAATTCGTATCGATATGTTTTTCGAAACCTGACGTCAAATCCTCTTCTCTGAAATGACCTATATATGGGATATGAGAAAGGTGTTCTTTCAAATGGCAACGTTAGGTGCCATTGTTCAACCCCCCCCCCCCCCCCCCCCCCCCCCCCCCCCCGGCCCTTGCGGGAAACTTTTGTGACTGCGGCCTGCTAGCTGAGGTTAGTTTGAAACCCCTGCAATGCTGCAGGGGTTTAAGATGCTGTGCAAGCTGTGCATCTTCAGATGATGTGGGTGGCTCGATTTAAAGCCACGCATAACTTGCGTTAGAGTGACTGCAACCCATATGCCAGAAATTCAAGTCTGGCAATACTAGATGTTCCCTGTGTGTTCAACTCAACTTACCGGTGAAGTACACGCTCAACACGCAGTTTGCTCTTGAGCAGCTGTCCAAGCATCTGGTTGATGCTAAGTAAGGAGTAGCTTGTTGCTTTGTCATCCTTGCAGCACTAAAAAAAAGAAAGAGCTTGATGCTATTTCTGGCAGTTTTGCATGCACTTAACTAGAGCAGCGGCTGTAATTTGTACCCCAGTCCCAGTGGCATAGCCAGGGGGGGGGGGCACACCGGGCCCGTGCCTCCCCCCCCTCCCCCGAATTTTTTTTTTTTTTTTGCTATGGCATACAGAGCCCAAAATGACACTTGACCACATCTGCCTGCCCAGCCCCCTCTTCAAAAAAGTTTCTGCCTACGCCCCTGCCCAGTCCATGGTGATCGATGATGTTAGAGCAACTACAATGATTTACTTTATTTGCACTGAAGTTTAAATACTGCTTCTAACTATAGCAAACTACTATTTAACCAAGATCGCCTAAAATAACATGGATATACTGTGCCTACTGATTCACCCGTCACCATTACCACCAACACCAAAGGGCACTTTGCTTTCTTGTGTACTAGCGTGTGCGCTCGGTAAGCTAAAAAGCTCTTGAAACGACCCTAAATTTGTTCTTGACAGGGGTATCACTGCTCTAGTCTGACAATGCAAGTTTCAAGAAAGGTCCTTCTAAAGGAACTAAGCTGGTCTTCCCTATAACATTATACAATGAGGAGAAAGGTTTATTTTTATTTTATGACATACGATAATCACATTATCCACATCCAGTTGAAAACATATTGTAATGTAAAAACTTTATTACATAGTATCTAGGGGTTATACAAACTTCAACTTATTTCTGCTCACGCGATACATCTGATATAATGCGGCTTAGTGTAAACTTGTTCAGCAAAGCTGAACTGAAAAATAAGAAAGAAAAGCTCAGGCTCAACAGATGCTATAAAATTTTACTTACTGCCAGTGGTGTGTCACCAAGCTTGTTCGGAGCATCACACCGAGCCTTGTGGTTCAGCAGCAGCCTGAACACGTATAATGTGACATGTTGAAATGGAAGTTCCCCGTCTCTGACCATTCAAACCATAATAGCAGTAAGGTGACCATAAATACTCACACCACCACATCAAAGTTGTCCTGCCTTGCAGCCACGTGTCTTGGAAAAAGAAAGAGAAATCAAACAGAGTGTAATTATAATGTAATGGTTAGGGTTTAACGTCCCAAAACAATATTGATTATGAGAGACGCCCTTGTGGAGGGCTCCGGAAATTTTGACCATCTGGTGTTCTTTAACGTGCACCTAAATCTAAGTACATGGGCCTCAAGCATTATTGCCTCCATCAAAAATGCGGCCGCCATGGCCGGGATTCGATCCCACGTCCTGCGGGTCAGCAGTCGAGCAACATAACCACTAGACCACCGTGGCAGGCCAAACATGAAGTGTTATATGCGAGAAACTATGAACATTTGACAAAACTACGCACCTCTATGGTTGGGTCATTATAAAGCGACCATCTTCAATTTAAACTGGTCTTAATTTCGCACAGCTTTTTTAACCCTTTGAGGGTCGAATTTTTTCGCGAAATCCAGTCCAAAAATGTGTAATTTTTTTATTGCTGAAATAAATTCTTCAGACGATTCTCTTTATGAAAAAAATTGCCTAAATTTTTTTTTCGTGACTGTAAAGTGACAAAAAAAACAGTTTTGTTGTTACATACATATGGTTTATTCGTAGAAAAATCAAGCAGAATCCTAAAAAAAAAAGCTTCACAGTTTTTTATGAATAAAAATTATGCATTGTATTAAACATAGCTCACAAACATACAAAAATAAGCACACCAGAGTACGTTTCCGGTTAAAAAAGCTCGCGCTCTAACACCAAAATCTCTTCAGCGTGTGATGGCCTTTGAAGCATGGCTCCCCGCGCACGCGTTTCAGATGTCGCTCCTTGATCGTCATCGGAGTCTGAACTCGTCAAAAAATCCTCGTCTGACGAACTGAAATCCAATGAATCAGATTCTGATTCGGCACTTGGGGAATAGTCCGCATCGGAAGAATCGCTGCTCGACTCACCGGCAGCAGAGCAACCGGCGCGCGCTTCCATAGCGTAAGCGAACTGCGTCAGTGAGCGCACGGAAGAAAAATATGGTTGTGCGCTCGTCCGGAAAGCAAAACTAGTGAAATAGCTACAGTACTACTTCGTCTTATCGCCAACAAATAGTTAGTTTTTCCGAGACCCCAAAACAGGAAACGCAATCACGGCGGCGCCGTTTGTGTAATTTAGCGTCGCACGGAAACAGATGTAATCGCGCGCCGGGGTGCAATAAACGAGAGAGTAACCAGCGGTCACCCTTTGAGAGATTAGAAACCAAACAGCCATCAGCTTTGCGGGCGCAAGAAGCGAAAACCATCCAAAGGACGAAACCGAAACCAGCCGGACCGCGTGCGCGCGTTCTGATGCGAGACTACAAGCCGCCGCGCCTCTTTGGAAAGAAAAAAAAAAGACGGAGAGACATTGGCGCATTAAAAAAAATTACACGTATTCCCGAAGCGTGGCAGCACATTCCAAGCAAGAGAAATGGGAGAAGGCGCACGTTTGAAACCAAACCGCGCCGCGGGCCCTCTCGGTTGCGCAAGCGATAGCCGGCGCGCGGCGCGCCATTTTGCGAAGCATAAAGAAAGCAACAACGGAGAGACATCGGCGCATGAAAAAAATTCCACGTATTCCCGAAGCGTGGCAGCACATGCCAAGCAAGAGAAATCATCGAAAAAGGCGCGCACTTTAAACCAGCTGCACCGCGAACGCGCTCGGATGGGCAAGCGATAGGCGGCGCGCCGTTTTCGGAAGCGAAAAAAAAATACAACGGAGAGACATCGGCGCGTGAAAAAAATTCCACGTATTCCTGAAGTGTGGCAGCACAGGCCAAACAAAAGAAATGATCGAAAAAGGCGCGCGTTTTAAAAATAAACGCTATGCCGTACATGTACGACGAAAACCCTTTGGTACCAGGAAGCTTCTGCCGTACATGTACGGCGAAAACCCTGAAGGGGTTAAGTGCAAACTAGGCTTATTCCTGCGGGATTACACAATGTACAAGAAGCAGTAAAGATGATACAGTAGACTTCCTCTAATTTGATTCCAGTTAATCCGGTCTCAACGGAAGGTCTAGGCCAGCACCCATGTACAGTTAAACCTGTTTATAACGAACCTCCATATAACGAATTCCTGGATATAACGAAGTTTTTGTATTCCCCACTGTTACTCCATAGAAGCACGTGTATTTGAGACCTCTACGTAACGAAGTGGCAGAGGGAGACCCCCTCGTAATAACGAATTTTCCCCCCGACGACCTAATGGCATTGGCCCAAATTTTGTCATTTTTGCTCGAGCAGTAACCCGAACCGCCTTCTCTGACGTGACAGAATACGAAGCAGCGGCGTCGCGTGTGGCGCGCTCGAAGGCACGGTGACTGCGAGGCGAGAGCGAGTGCACGTGTACGTGCGTGCGCAAGGCGGGCCTGCATCCCTCGACCCGGCGATCTTGCCGCCGCGGGCGTGACCTTTCCGAACCCACCCTCAAACCTGATCCCGCCGCTTAGCTTGTATCCACACGACGGAACGAATCCATCTTTTCCGCCGTGGACAGCGCATCACGTGACCCCGCGTCACAGATTTGTACCATCCGTGCCTCGTCCGCGGACGTCGCGGACGGAAAATGCCAAGCTCTTTTTCGCATTCGGATTCGCGCGGAATAACACAACAGATTTAGCCGAGAGCGCCATTATAGGTCTGGCAACAAGCGCTGCTTTTTCTTTTTTTCTGCACCCATAGACGGAAACATAAAAACCTTCAATACTTTTGCTAGCGATTACTAGCGATGAATGTGTTTTCGACTTTGAGACTGCTCGCGCCATCAAGAGAACAAGGGAACAAGCAAGCATTCGCACATTATTATGACCTCTGAGATTTGGTAGCACTCGCGCTGTCGCAGATCACCGAGCTCATGTTCTCTCACTAAGCCTACAGCTCTCAGAAAACGAGTACGGCGCTCGGAAACAGTACCAAATTGTCATGAATCTGTTGCCGGCGAAGCTTGAGGACACAAACCTAAAGCCAACACAATCGTCAGGTTGGGACTAACAACCCACGGAATGCGCGATGAAGAGCTTAAAGATTCGAAGCGGGCAGCTCTCACTTCAGACAGTGCCGCCATGTTTTTTTTTTCTCCGGCGCGTCCGTCTACTCGCCTCGTCCGTCGTGTGGATGTGCTTCGCAGCCTGACAGGCGGAGGAACGATCGTACGCGGAAGAGAGTTCCGCGGAGAAGTCCATCGTGTGGATACATGCTTACTGCATCTGGCCTAGCCCACTCCTTTTTGCCGAAGAGAGAGACACGTTTGGCAGCGCCACTCTTTGGTTACAGTACAAGTCTCTGCGCTTCACTTCGCTATCCTGACACTAGGTGACACTACTTAAGGGGAGACGTGGGTCTTAAAAAGTGGTTTTTTAAAAGTTGGGTGAATGGCATGAAATTTAGAACACTTATTCAGCTTTTTCCACAGATTCAGAATATCTAAGCAGATTTTTAATAGCTGCATTAGAACAAAAGATAAGCAATTTCTAACACATATTTAAGCATATTTCTTACGGGGATTTTTGGCAACTTTGCTTTGTCAAACACAAAAACAAAGTATGTGGCAAGATTGCCAGGAAGCTGGTCTAGCCGGTGATGCTATTTATTTTCTTATACTGTTGTTCACTAAATTATAATTCTCCATAATCAAACATAGTATGCAGCAAAAAAATTTCACTCACATTTACTTCTATTTATTTTGCATTGAAAGTTTGTTGATGGCAATCGGATTTGCATCACCGGCTAGACCAGTTCTCTGGCGGTCTTTCCACATACTTTGTTTCTGTGTTTGACAAAGCAAAGTTGCCAAAAATTCCCGTAAGAAATATGTTTTTAGAGATTGCACATCTTTTGTACTAATGCAGCTACCAAAAATGTAATTAGAGATTTGGAATCTGCAGAAAAAATTGGATAAGTTTGTTAAATGTCATTCAGTTCACCCAGATAATAAAAGAAATAAAAAAAGGACCCGCGTCTCCCCTTAAAAAGGGGGGGAAAAAAAAGAAAGAAAAAAAGGGAGTCGCAGCGGCGCCGTAGCTTTCCGCATTCTCCGTGTCTTTGTTGGTTTTCTTCGCTACGACGCCATCGTGTCGCTCGTTCTTCTTTCCGATGCCTCGCGCTTGTGCGAACCGACATGCGACCACGCACCCAGTACCTGTTGTGACAATCCAAGGATGAGTGCTTCGACGAAGAAACGCAAGATACTGACTCTTGAGGACAAAACGGCCACCTTGGACGCTGTTTCTAGAGGCCAAAAAAAGAAGGATGTCGCTGCCAATTTGGCATCCCAGCTAGTTCTTTGTCGATGATTTTAAACGTGAAAGATGCGATTCGCAGTGCTGTGGAGCGTGGCACGGATAGCAAAAGAAGAAGTTGAAGTCGTCAACATACGCCGACGTCGACAACATGGTTTATGGGCATGCGGGCACGAAACGTACCCATCAGCGGCACTGTTTTGCAGCAATACCCAAGGGATTATGTTCGCATCCTGGGCTGCGATGATTTAAAAGGCAGTAACGGGTGGCTCGAAGGTTTTAAACGCAGGTACAGGATCGTCATCGTCGGCGAAGTGATCAGTGGCGAGTCCTCCTCTGCGGATAGAGATAGCGCCGACTCGTGGATCCAACAGAAACTACCGGGTATTTTGGAGAGCTACGAAGCGTCGGATGTGTACAACGCTGACAAAACGACGCTTTTCTACGAGTTGCTTCCGAACCATACCCTTACGCTTAAAGGGGACGTCTGCCACGGCGGTAGACAGAGCAAACGTCGTTTGACTCGTCGTTTGAACGAAATTCTCTTTATAACGAAGTTTTTCGGGAATTTGTCAATTTCGTTATATCCAGGTTTGACTGTATCTCTATGGGACCAAGCTTTCGTTATTTCTATCCTGAAATGAATTGCGTGTTTGATTTCTACATAACTTAGGTGGCACCATGTCATTCTTACATTACTATTCTACTTCGGACAAACAAAATATGGGTGCATGTTCCGATCAGGTACGTGTCAAATTAGGGCAAATAGAAGTACTTCCAAATGAATCTGTTGTCTTCTACTTTAATTCAAACATTTTGTCAGTCACTTCAGAGTCAAATTAACGGAAGTCAGCTCTATTAAAGATAAGCGGGTCGTTGACAAAGGCAGGTTTAGCTCATTTTAAATGCAAGTGGTGGTGCATTTGTCTACCCACTCACATATTATAGACTGGCTGGGCTTTAGAGATACATACACTAGCTCTGCTCAATACTCAATTTTCACTCAGTTATACCTTAAGGGGGGAAGAGGCACTTTGACATGAAGCATCTTTTTATTTAAGTTAGGATGATGAAAACTTCCGTGATCATGTATTTACATGTGTAAATATCAAGTAACTCAGTTTTTAGGTAGCCCTTACGACTATCTTTTTAATTAATCATTCATTAAAATTTCGTTTGATCACCTTTTTAATAAATTGGCTAGTCGGATCCTGCTGAATTAAATGTCATTGCATTCTACAGTTATCAAAGAGTGCAAAAAGCAAATTTTATGGTTCTAGCTTTCCTACAACAAAAGTTATGAAGCTTCAAAGTTCGCCATTCGATTACCAAGAAAATATATTTTTGTTATTTTCTCTCTTGTAAAAATTTACGCTTTTCCATAGTAACATATCACACTTTGTTGCACTCACTAAACATCCAGCTTTTCAGTAATACAAAAATGATCAAAATCGAGTGTACCAAAGCTGAGAAACGCTCGTTAAAGAATGAAAGGTGGCCAAAAAATTGAAACTGAGAAAAAAGCAAAAAACAAAACTCTATCTTCAAGGAGCGCTACACAAGCAAAAATGCTTTACTTTGCAAATAAATGCCTTAGAAGACACCAGAAGAGTAGTTTATCACATTTTCCAATCGAAACGGCCCCATTGCATGTCCTTTCAAGCAGTTTGTTGATTGCGGAGAAGTCGACGATCCCGTAGTTAGCCGCCGACGGGTCAGAGCCCTCGCACGCTGTTGCGAGCGTCCGCAGCTTGCGCTCGCTAGCGGAAGTTGCCAATAAGCTGGAGATTTATCTTCAGTCTTTTTCAGCTGTTGCGCACGATCGGCGCTACTCAAGAACGTCGTGTCGATCCTTCTACCATGCTGCCTGTCACTGACGTCGTCAAGGCGGCCGCCGACACAGGTGAAGTCGGCATTTCGACAGATGAATCGCGTTCCGCCGCCACGCCGTCCTCCGCTGGATGCGCTTCCGATGCACCCGAGCCATGATCTCGCTTTTTATTTTTTTCGAATTTATGAGCGCTGCGCAACTTTCGATATGGCTTCGCAACGATCAAAGTTCCAAAACGCGGCCGAGAGCGTAGGCCTAAGTCACTCCAGACGGCTGCGGCGCACTTCGTATAGCTCACTTGGCGCCATGCCAGTAAGCCGCCGCAACGTGTAGTCTTTGTTGAGGATGATCAAAAACGCCTGCTCCAATTTTTTCTTGCCAGCTTGCGCGGGTGGGAACTTTACGGACGTAAATCGACGAGAACAACACAGTTATACTACGGCGACATCAACTTGCCGCTTTGCGTGCGCTATAGCAGACAGCGTGGGAGGCCCGACGAATCGGAAGGCATTATTTAGTCACGTAGGCTCACTGTGCCAATAGGCTCACGCGGAGAGACCTTTTTTTGGCACGGATTTTCTACGTGAATTCTGAGTGGACGGAAACAAGGGCGGCGGGATATTCAAGAAAAAGCGCAGCTCTTTCGAATGCGACCAAGATGGCTGCCGTAGGGAACGTAGAACGGCAACAGCGCGGCGCTGAATAAGCCCGTTTTTTACGCGTTCATCGCTAAAAATTTAGCTCGCTGATGGCACATAAAATGCTGTGACGGCTAAAATACTGATCTAAGACGCATGAAAATTGGCGAGGTTATGCATCAGTAGTGGCAGAATCCAAATAAAACATTTTCAAAAATTCGATTTTTTTTTCTGATTTTCGGTCTCAAAGACCCGCTTCCCCCCTTAAGCAGACAGATCACAGCGTGATACTACTATAATAACATAACATTAACTTTTAAAGCCCAAATATTCATAATTCCTAAATTAGTGTAGCATGCAAGTAATGCAGAAACTAACAGAGGAGTGTCGCCACGCTCATTGCTCGCATTGGGATCACAGCCACGCTCCAGGTACATCCATGAAATCTCCACATTGCCTGAGTAGGCAGACCAGTGTAGTGCTGTGTTCTCCTCCTGATTGGAAGGGGGGAAAAGAAGAAAAGAGCTTTCTTGTAACCAGAGGTACAAAATAAATTTGCGGCTTCCAAAGCAAGGTACTCAAGTCCAAACACATGAACACCATGAATGTATGCACTAATTCTAACAACAGAAACACTTTGAAAATAGGTACTATTAATGCAATGTCTAAGAATGCTAGGTTAACAGAACATAACAGCTCCAAAACAGCTATAAGTCAAATCAATAAATTATAATTAGATGAACAGATGTACAATTGCTGCAGATGAACTCCCTTTTCTCGTGTTAATGTACTTAATTACTTAGCTGATATAGTATTACCATTCAACACAACTGGTTAGATAAACCAATGTACCACCAGTGCTGGTACATCTGCGACATCATATATGCAGTAGAATATAGTTAAACAGAACCTAAATGGACTGGAAAAACACGTTCTAATTTACAGAAGTTCAGTTTGGCGAGAAAAATGTGCAAAGCTGCAGAATTATTTGTCATGCGCCCTCGTAAAGGGGACCTGCCAAATTTTTTTAACTTAGGCAGAAAACACCGCTGATCTGTTGTCAAGGCTACTGCAAACATGCAAGCCAAATATTGCTTGCTCACTCCTCAGTAAACTAGGCAGCAGATGAGAGCAAGTGGGCAAGACAGGTATTGGCTGACATCATGAATGGTGCCACCTCATGTAGATACTGTGGCTGCCAACAATGTGCCACCACCCATGCATGTTTCAACCAGAAGTAGCAGCCAATACAGTCAAAGAAACAAAGAAAGGAAAATGCTCAAGGCCATGATATGCAACTACATAATTTAGGGCTGTGCATAACTTTAGGGCTGTGCATCCCCACCGCATGTAGATTCCAGATCGCCCGTGACAACAAAAGTAGAAAGTGCTCATTTTGCGCAGCACCTACATTTATACCTGAAGATTTGAAAACTTTTCGTGACAGGAGACTTTTGAGGCAACACAGACCAATTCTATGATAGCCTAGAAAAGTGTTGCAAAGCCCACTTAACATTACTAGATTTGTTAAGTATGAAGAAGTGAATATATCAGCTAGTTCATCCTGTGGTAAGAAGTGCATTTGACAGCTATTATATGGTTTGGACTTTGCTAGTTTCAGTGTCGAGGAAGCACCGTTGATGTATTGAAGGAAACGTACCTTTTACTACTTAATCGTTAGCAAAATGCCACGAAGCTATGCAGGGAGAGTCTTTGTCACTTTTTGTTAAAGAAGGCTTTCTGCTTTCAAGAGAGCCGTCACAAGAATACATATTTCAGACTTTCCTTCTTTTGGGAAAAATCAGAGCCTGCTTCATTGGTTTCGCTCATTCAGAGCTGTGAAAACCTTGGTTCCAATTAACAAAATCTTTTTCACATTACCGAAATACAAGATCAACCAATTAAGAGAGTGTTGTTCTGTGTAAGTAGTAATTTCCTTTAAAGGGGGAACGCAATTTTTAGACATTAAGTATTATACCATTTAAGCTAGGATGACGAAAACTTCAGTGATAATGTGTTTTCATGTGCTCATGCCAAATAGGAACTCAGTTTTTATGTAGACAATGGCATTAATTTTAAAACTATTAATGAAAATGTAATTTGATCACATATTTATTTAAGCGGCAGCACAGACCTTGTTGAATTAAGTAGGGGTGTGCGAATATTCGAAATTTCAAATATTTTTCTAATAGTGTTTGCTATTCGATTTGATTCACACTGGAATTTTACTATTCGAACTATTCGAACTTCCCAAAAACAAATATACAGTCAACGTCCGATTGAAAATGACCCCTTCAGATTTTCAGTATGCTTCACCTCATTACACTCTCGTATTGCGGCAAAGCTGCCTTCCAAGCTCCGCTACGGTCGAACTTTGCCAAGAGACAGTCAACGTCCCATTGAAAGTGGTCCCTAGATTTTCAATATGCTTCACCTCATCACACCCCGGTATTGCGGCAAAGCTGCTTCTCAAGCTCTTCTACGGTCACAAATGTACTAACTCAAGAAAACGCTGGTTACAACATGGAGATGAAAGATGTGGCAGAGGTGGGGGCTCAATTAATGCTGTTTTGGACCTGTATTTTGGGCAGGAAGTCCGAAAAATCGGAAGCCAAAGCTTTTTAGCATCCAAAATTTCAGATGTTCTTATATATCGACGTCTACGAGGCAGATTTGGAACTCCGGACTTGAAGGGAGCAGAAGGGAGCACACCGTTGTCCGCCACATCAGTTGGGCTTCCACAGAAGTTGAAAGAGGAGGAGAGGCTGAGGAAATGGCATCTTTGCCTATCACGTGTTGTCGGCAACACTTTGGTTGCACCAAATCATGTACATAAATAGAATTCGGCCTCTACATTGCCTCATTCTTGATAAGACAACTATGAAACACCACCCGGCCAGTGCTTCATCAACCTAGTGAAAAGAACCACTTTCATGTTGCTATCTCAGAATATGCTTAGAAAGCCTCTCTAACTTCTTTTTCTGCAATTTCGCTCCGAAGTATTCGAAAAATATTCTGGAAATATTCGAGTATTCGAAAAATATTCGATTCGATTCGCACTCACACTTCAATATTCGAATTCGCTTCGCACCCAAAATTTTGCTATTCGCACAGCTCTAATTAAAAGTCATTGGAATCTACACATGCCAAGGAGTGCAACAAGTGTAATTTTATGGTTCTAGCTTTCCAAGAAGAAATGTTACGAAGCTTGAGAGTTCTCATTTCAATGACTGAGAAAAGGTATTTTTCTTATTTCACCCTTTCTAAACACTTGTATAACTTTTTAAAGTAACAATTGACACCCTTTCACACTCTCTAAACATCCAGCTTTTCAGCCCAACAAAAATGACCAAGAAAGGGTGTGCCAAAGCGGGGAAAAGCTTGTCAGAAAACTTTAGGGCTACAGAAAAACAAAACAGAGAAAATAGCAAAAACAAAACTCCACTGGTAGCCGATGTTATATACAATGCTGTGATGGCTAAAATATTTACCTATGGTGCATGAAAATTGGTAAGGTTACACATCAGTAGTGGCAGAATCCAAAATAAACATATTTTAAGAACTTTTTTTGTTTCTTTTCTTTCGCACAATTTTAGGTCCAAAAAAGCAACTTCCCCCCTTTACCAATTTCAGCTTACTGAGATTCCACAGTAAAAACACCTTTCATTTTTTGGGCAATACTGGCTCAGTAAGAGTTCCTGAAACTTGCCACGTTGAATCTTTGGCCTCACTAAAATACAATGCGGTCTATTTTTACCAATAAACTAGCGAGACCTTTCATGTTTGTGACTTCACAGAGAGCTTGTGTAAGACAATCAAGGTGGCAGGCAGCACACCCATCATTCCTTTTTGTGGCTTTTCTGGATTACAAATACACTTCCACAATGACAGTAGTACTATATTATTTTCTTGTACTGTAAAGGCCCAGTCAACAAATAGTGTTCCTTAATCGATTAACCCTTTGAGGGTCAAAGACGTACATGTACGTGATTCGCTAACAGCCACAAGACGGTCAAAAATGCACATGTACGTGATTCCTGTATTTGAAGGTAAACATTAGACAGAAGTCTGTCTGGTTTGGTATGTAAACTGAGAAACTATTATTTCATTTCCAACCAAAGTTGTGTAAACACGCAAGAACCCGACATTTCGGAACCAGCTTGGTTCCTTCCTCAGGGGGGACTGTGGCGACTTTGCAGCGGCGTCATTAAGGCACTCTCGCGGCGGTCATTGACCCCACACATTAGCGCGGAGCGTAGTCCATGCGCATACACCGGGGGGGAGGGTTCCGAGGGAGCAGTTGATGTTTTGAGTGGTTCGCTGAATGTGCTACGACTCTAGTAGTGATCTTTTCCTCCATTTGGTTTCACTTTCAAGAATGGCCATTTCATTGAAGTCTATTTTGTGGCCACAAAATAGACTTCAACGGAATGGCAATGTAATAAATGTAATACAGTAAAAGCTCGTTAATTCGACACCCGTTAATTCGGAAATTCGGATAATTCGGACGGCTCTATTGGTCCCGGCCAAAGTGCATGTTAATCTATGGGACCAAACCTTCGTTAATTCGTCAGAATTGGGCTCGGCACCGCTTAATTCGGACAAATGCTGACGGCTGCCGCTACACAAAAGTGTGGTAAAGCATCGCTGGCACCACTGGAGCGAAACCGAAACCCGAGTGACATCGCCATCGTCATCAACTAGTGGGGGCGATCGCAGCGTCACCGAACGTCGGCGTCTTCTTTCTTCGCTCCAATGCGCCTCCGACGCCATTTTCCCTTGTGTTGTGTCGGCACCGTCTCTTCTTGCGGAGTTCTCTTTTTTTTTTTCCCCCGTTGTGACCGTGTTTACATGTGAGGCCCGAGCATGCGGCAGTAGCTGACGATGGCATCAACGAGTTATCAGCCGAGTCCACCGACGATGACTGTCCGACCTTCGATGCTGTCCTTCCCACAAATATGACCCTTCAGGACTACATCGCGATTGATGATTGTGTCGCCACGACTGGTCTCCTGCCCGATCAAGAAATTATTAATGATGTCGTGACCTCATCGCACCTCACGGGAAGTCTCGGAGGCGCTTTTGATATTAGAGGACGTTTGCCTGAGCACTTGCAACAGTTTGCGTGCTGTTGGCCGTTTGGAAGAGTTAAGAAAAATTGTAATGTCAGCCGGAATCTGCGCGAAAACGCAAACGACCATTGCAAAATACTTCAGCAAATAAAGGTATGCTTCTGCAACTTGATTTTAATGTTGTTTTTCCTGTTTATTCGTTAATTCGGCATTCGGTTAATTCGGACATTTTTTCCGGTCCCGTGAAATCCGAATTAACGAGCTTTTACTGTACCACAATGTAATAATTGTTTAAACTGTGAAAGCACAAAACTAAAGAACAAGTGGTAATTTTTTTTTTTAATTTAGCAGTGTCTTCAACAAGGATTTCAACTTTTGTTACACTGTATGGTTTATATGTCATAGAGTTGCATTTACTTACAGTATCCCTGAGATTTGGGTCCGCACCCTTGGATAACAGCAATCGCACAACATTGACTCGTCGATGCTCTGTAGCCCATACCAAAGGCGTCCATCCTCCTTCATCCTGCACAAGTTGCGCACATATGAAGTCAAACCTCAATATAAAAAACTTCAATAAAACAAAGTCCTCAATATAACAAAGTCATTAACTTTTTACAACCTCATGTCCATAGAATACGAAGGTATAGCAACTGTAAAAATAACTTACTGGCAAGACATCAATGGCAAAAGTGGTCACCTGCTCTAAAATATGACAAAATTTATTTTGACTAGAATTAGTTTTTTGAGACTGTCTATTTGCATAAAAGGTTGAACTTTAATGTTGATTTCAATGTAGCAAAGTAAAGTGTAGATTCCACCAATTTTATCATATAATGGGTTCACTGTATCCTAGCCAGCCATCTGGACAAATACAGCATAACCTGATCAGCGTTTTTTTTTTTTTTTTTCTGAAAACAAAAAACAAAAACACTTGTTCTCTAGGCCCATTTTTGTATAACCCTTTAATAGTATCAGCCAGGCATGTACAGTGATAGAAACCAATCCCAAATACTCGCAGTCAAACACCAATGACCAGTATTTGACCAGTATTTAAACGCTATGTCCTATGTTTCAAGCATTTTTATCTAACTTAGCTTCGTGCCACATACCTCATGGCACTAGGCACATATATGCCTAATGCCATCAGGCAGCTTATTACTTCCTTGTAACTAGGGCTCCATGTTTTTGGAGTTTATTTTTGTTGGAATTCAGAGGGTGTTTCTCAGAGTAACTTTTTTGGTTGAAATTCGGCGTTAATCGGAGCTTATTTTTTGTAAATACCAAATTCTCCGAAATTCGGAGCCTAATTTTGCACTATCCTCAATACTACTCCGATATCTTACATGAAATGATATCTGAACAAGAAAACAAAAACACACGAAGTATATTTTAGATGCCTGGAAAGGCTTCAACGTAGAAATACATATGCACACAAACACAAATATTTGAACACAAAACACCTACGTTTATGCGTATTACAACCTTAAGCTTATCCATAATACACACAAGCATACTTTACGAGGTCCGTATATTCGATGTCGTCTGACATGCCATCGCCAGTGCTCCCAGGGGCCTTGCGTACGTTGACATCTTCCATCCCGTGTGCGACAAGCTGTTTGTTAAAGGTGCGATATGGATGCGGTCTGCCGCAGCCGGTTCGCTAACTTGATACACACCAAAATTCGTATTGCGCAATGTGAATGTATGAAGAACATAAATGTAACAAACGCATAGTTAGGTATCTTACCATGGCCGTCATGCGTAACCGCTGCGTCAGTAAACGCTGTGTCAAAGAGGTTAAAACAAATGTGCCCTAGCCAACAGCGATGGCGATTGACATAACAGCATGTGCAACGCACAATGACTAGCAGTTCCTAATCACAAACACAGGTGATACATCGGACAAACCAGCCCATGTATCATTCACCGTTTAGAACGTGCCCTTTTGATAAAGAACGGAACAGGTTTGCAAACTGGTTGTGCGGAATCCCACAAGGTGGCGGAAGGGCTAAGATAGGGAAATTGACAACCACCCGTTTGTAGCACAAAGCCACAGGGAAACCCTTACAATTTTAGCAGTAATATTGGCCGTTAAAATCCGAGTTTATCGGATAAATCCGAATTATCGAAAATTTTATCGCCGAGTGTTTTCGGGTTTTTTTAGGATTTATCCGAAAACATGCAGCCCTGCTTATAATGCAACAAGGTGGCTACTTGGGCTGGTTGGTATTGCATTCTAAAAGCAAAATACTTTATTTGTGCGAAGAACTTTTGAGAAAAGAACTCAGATAGGACAGAGCGCACTTGTGGCCCCAGGAAGGCTCCAGTCCACCAAAAAGTCGCGACACTTCCAGTAGTAAGTAAGCATGCTTCACCGAAAAGGCATAAATAAAGCCTGGCTTTGCATGTCGCATCAGCGATCAAACTTACCGTATTTACTCGATACAACCACGCCCTCGATTGTAACGCGCACCCGTTTTCCGCGACCAAAAAAAAAGTAAAACATCGATTGTAATGCGCACCCATTTTTCGTGAGAGAAAAGAACAAAAAAATGTCCGCAGGAGTCAAACTTCGCACATTCAGAAGAACAAGCATTTGGGTTTTAAAGAACTAAAGTTTCAAAAAAGTAAAACACTAAGTCAAAAAGCGGGCTTTGCCGCTAAAACTGTCACCACTACGGCGGCGATACGAGTCGCGTAATGGATCAGTCCTCGTCGCTGTCGGACAACTCCTTGTCGCTGTGAACGCACTTCGATTTCGGGAAACCGGCCCTGCTTTGGTCCACTGAAACCTTTTCGTGAAGCTTTGCTGTAAAAAAATCTTCTGCTTCTGTTTGCGCTAGTCTCGCACACACATTTCCGGAACTCCGAACGACTGCAATGCGGCCCGATTTCCGTCCGTCTCTGCACATGTAATAGCTATTCTTTTAGATGCGGCATCGTGGTGCACTCGTCGAGTATTTGAAGTCGGCACTTCCATGCCATCGATGCGAACGCGGAACGGGATGACAATCTCCTCAGCACACGTATGATGAACTGAAACAATTAGAAACAATAATGGCACAAATGGCCAAGGCACGTAGGAGGCGGCCATTTTGAAATGCCAATGGCAATACGATAACCCGAGTTTTTTTGTTTTTTTTCGGTACTCGATTCTAACGCGCATGCGATTTTTGGACTCGTTTTACCGGAAAAAAGGTGCGCGTTAGATTCGAGTAAATACGGTATGCACGCCTGTCTAGAACATGGAGGGAAGGAAAAAGAGCTCGATGTACTAGAAATATACTGCAACAGGGCGGCTACTTGGTGCGCTCTGTCCTATCTGAGTTCTTTTCTCAAAAGTTCTGCGCACAAAGAAAGTATTTTCCTTTTAGACTCTACTTATAACCTGTCACTTAGAGCGCTTGACAGCCTATCT
This sequence comes from Rhipicephalus sanguineus, assembly GCF_013339695.2. Lineage (NCBI taxonomy): Eukaryota > Metazoa > Arthropoda > Arachnida > Ixodida > Ixodidae > Rhipicephalus > Rhipicephalus sanguineus. Next base: position 196,697,363 of record NC_051176.1, read on the forward strand.
AGCCATAAACATGTTGTATGAATTACGATATCCTTCACATGTGTGTAGTCACCATCTATGAATGCATTGTTAGCGACTTAGGTGTCACCCGCAGCAGATGCAGCAAAAAGTACTTCATTTTGACTTGGTGCAATGTCATAAACATGGCTGAAGCAGTTGATAATGAAGATAAATTATACCACTGTCCAACTGCCCACACACTGCCATTAAACACACCAGCTACACCACCACGGACAGATGACCACGGGTTCGAATCCCGGTCACAGTGCCCACATTTTCGACGGAGGCGAAAATGCTTAAAGGCCAACTCCGGCGATTTTTCGAGGTCGATGGATCTCAATGAAATTCGCTCGGTACGTTCCTTTGCACATTTCCGTCATTTATGCCAAATTACAGGCTTGAGACATTAGCAGATTGTTTGCAAATGAATTTTAAAGATTGTCTGCAAAGCCCTCCTGGCTTCCCACAATTATTGGCAACATTGCGTCTGTGACGTCAGTATTGGGAAGGCGGCGGAAGTGACGCAGCCGAGGGCACCGCTAACTTCGGCGCTTCGGCCGCTACAGCGAGCGTCTGCTGTGCACAAGGCGACAGACAGCGTTGGTTTGGCCGGCGCTTCGCTGGTCGTCCCGGCTGTCACAGTTTTCATACTCCGCGCCGGCGTCACCGGCATGCCTTGCACGACTTCCGGTTCGTTCGTAACAACGTCTACGTCATACGTAGACAGTACACTCGGTTGGGTTTCGGTTTCGGTGTTGCGCTTTTTTGCTTATTTAAAATTATTCTCCAATTTGCCGAGTATTTCTGATATCGGGCCCATAACAGGAGCGTCTCAGGAACATAAAAGCATCATTACTTTGACATGGCCAAAAAATCGCCGGAGTTGGCCTTTAAGGCCTGTGTACTTAGATTTAGGTGCACATTAAAGGAGCACTGACATCAAACTTACGCATGTCAAGATTTTTGCATCCACGAGTAGTTATCTACCCCCTAGTAGCGATCCGCGACCGAAAATGCAACTGAGCGACGAATAACTATCTGTTTTATTGATTTATATCACCAGTATCTAGCACGATTCAAAACGGCCGGCAAGCCCGCCATTTCTTAGCGCTGACAGCACTCCCTCACGGTCAATTCCAGACCGCGCCCAGTTTACCACTTGTCCGCAGAAAGGAGTGACGTGCGGATCAGCTGCTCAGCTAACATTTCGTCTGCTAGGCACGCATGTTCAGTCATGCCTTGTCACCGGCATCGCCGTCGTCGCCGACAAAAGTATCGACCAGTGTTGAAGACGGCATTCTGGAACTTGGAATCACCGCGATACGCGACGTCGCGAATCATTTTCGCTTCGACCCTTTGCAAAACAGTGATTCCAAAATGGACGCTGTTCCAAGCAGCAACGAGGAGGTGCCCGGGGACGCACGCTTAGGCCATACTCGCTGGTGTGTCTCAATCAGATATATCAGAGAATTTTAGCGTGCACAGCATTCCGGTATACGCAAAGGGGTCTATGGAATATCGGCATAGCGAATGCACACCAGCTATTCAAGGGACCATACACCAGCGGAGAAATAGAATATGATAGGTTTCTACAATAACAGTTCTGCGCCGCCAGATGGCCCCACCTATCCGGCCTCTCACGGTTACGGCTGCAGTAACCCGGTATTACCCTAGCGCAAGGAAGTCCACGGACGAACTAACATTCACTAATAACGCTACATACTTGTTACTTGTTAGCGATGATATTTATCTACAGGCTGCTCCACTTCGATAACTTGTGGTCGTGTTGGCGTGTACCGTACGTGTAATGAAACGCTACGCACTTTCCGCTTTTTCCGCGCCTCGAAGAGCAGGTCCGTACTACGCAGCGGTTCCCCGACATGCTGGCACGTAGTCGCTCCGATTGATCGCACTCGCGTTGAGGATATCACACAACAAATCAGTCGATACGACACGATGAATCGCAGGCACGGATCGGGACAGCGAGGAGAGCCACTGGATGGGAGTGAGAGCCGGTGAGAGCGTCGCCTGGCGTCGGCGGCACAATAAATACACTCAGATCGTCGACGTCATTGTTACTAGCGTATCGTCACTCAGGATGGTATGGTCAAAATTTATCACATCTGTTACGTAGCACTAGTGTCGATGTCGCAGCGTGATCAATCTTCCGTTGAGCTTTCGTACGCTGTTTGCCCTCGAAATAAAATTGCTTCCACGCGACGGACGCCATTCAAATTTGGCCAAGGAGACCTATGCATAACGAACAATCGAATGAAGGGCACATCTCGACTTTGAAATTTGATGTCAGTGCTCCTTTAAAGAACCCCAGGTTGTCAAAATTTCCGGAGCCCTCCGCGACAGCGGCCCCCATAATCATATCGTGGTTTTGGGACGTAAAACCCCAACAATTATGGACAGATGACCTCTTGGCAGCCAGCTTACCGGCAAAGAAATTATGATCATGTACATGTGGCAACGGTGGTGGTTTAAGTGAAAAGTGCATCCTGGACAAAGACACAGGTCTTGTGCTGCGCATGCATTTTGTGAAGGAAGTCTTCAAGATGACTTGAATTGCAGCTTGCGCACTGCTTTTATGCAAAAGAAAAACATGATTTGCAGATTCATTCAGTAAATAAAAGTGTGTTGTCTAATGGCTGTCTTGCCACAATGTTGTTCTTATAAAATAACCCTGTATCAGCAAATATCTGTGATTTTAGGCTGAAAATTTAAAAAAAACTGAAAACATTTCAAACGAAAAGTACCTGGCCATTGATGGGCAGTCTTGCATCCAGGAACACCTGGCAAAGTTCCAGGCTGCCACACCGAGCAGCCAAGTGTAGGCAGCTCATACCATCTTCACCCTAAACAAGACAAATTGTCAAACAAGCTCAACAATAAGCTAAAGCTTGAAGTTGGGTCCAGTGTATTGGAGTAAAATAGAACACTTGATGTTTTCGAAATATGTGCCAAATTATTTTTCAAAAATCTGTTTTTAATCAAAAGATAATACAAGGCTAGCATGCCATGCAGAAAAATGAAGTGCAGTAAACCAGTAATTGGCTCTGGGCTTATGCAAATACAAGTATCACACAGAAATATAAATTTGGCATAAGATTGGTAGCACAGAAAAGGAGTATGAAAAAACACCTGGGTTTCATATAGCCATAAGGGGCCTGTGATCACAATGATTATAATCATGTACAGTGACATTACAGACGCTTGCCAGTCAAGAACAATATGAGCACCTGTAACACTCATTTGAGGGCCTGTAATCACATTTTTTGCGAAAATTATCACTTTTGACATTTTACTTGTAAAATTATTTTTGGTCATTTAAGTTATATCTCCCCAGATTAGAGCTGTGCGAATAGCAAAATTTTGGGTGCGAAGCGAATTCGAATAATAAAGATTGAGTGCGAATCGAATCGAATAATTTCGAATAATTTTCGAATATTTCTCGAACATTTTTCGAATAATTCGAAGTGAAATTACACAAAAAGTTGCAGAGAATCCCTAAGTATGTTCTTGTGAGATCGCAACAGGAGAGTGTTTCTTTTCGCTAGGTTGATGAAGCACTGGTGGGGTCATATTTCATAGTTGTCTTTCTTATCAAGAGTGAGGCAATGTAGAGGCCGAATTGTATCTATGTACATGATTTGGTGCAACTAAAGTGTTGCCGACAACACTTTACACGTGATAGGCAGAGATGCCATTTCCTCAGCCTCTCCTCCTCTTTCAACTTCTGTGGAAGGCCAACTGATGCGGCGGACAAGGGTGTGCTCCCTTCAAGTCCGGAGTTCCAAATCTGCCTCGTAGACGTCAATATATAAGAACATCTGAAATTTTGGATGCTAAAAAGCTTCGGCGTCCGATTTTTCGGACTTCCTGCCCAAATTTCAGGTCCAAAACAGCATTAATTGAGCCCCCAACTCTGCCACATCTTTCATCTCCATATTGGAACCAGCGTTTTCTTGAGTTAATACATTTGCGACCGTAGCGGAGCTTGAAAGGCAGCTTTGCCGCAATACGGGGGTGTGATGAGGTGAAGCATATTGAAAATCTAGGGACCACTTCCAAACGGACGTTGACTGTCTCTTGGCTAAGTTCGACCGTAGCGGAGCTTGAAAGGCAGCTTTGCCGCAATACGGCAGTGTGAGGAGATGAAGCATATTGAAAATCTAGGGACCACTTCCAATCAGACGTTGACTGTCTCTTGTCTAAGTTCGACCGTAACGGAGCTTGAAAGGCAGCTTTGCCGCAATACGGGGGTGTGATGAGGTGAAGCATATTGAAAATCTAGGGACCACTTCCAATCTTTGTCTCTTGGCTAACTTCGACCGTAACGGAGCTTGAAAGGCAGCTTTGCCGCAATACGAGAGTGTAATGAGGTGAAGCATATTGAAAATCTGAAGGGGTCACTTTCAACCGGACGTGGACTGCATTTGTCTTTGGGAAGATCGAATAGTTCGAATAGTAAAATTTCGGTGCGAATCGAATAGCAAACACTATTCGAAAAATATTCGAAATTTCGAATATTCGCACACCCCTACCCCAGATATCAAGGCTGAATACCAAGGAGAAATTTGTGAAAAATCGATTTCATTCAGCCAAGGCCACAGTATAGGGTGAAGTTCATGTGGATCAAAAGGAAAGCATGAACCATGTAGCAAAGCACCTTGGTACGACACACTTCGCAAACTGCCAACACCACTTCCACTGGACATAATTTGAAAGATGAGACAATAACAGCAGCAGAATTTTTACTAATTTGCAATAACCACCCTGATAAAATGTCCAGATATGCCATCCAGGCATCCTATCATACTTTCATTCGCCATCTGGCAACATGGCAGGAAGTCCCAAATTCTGCCCAGGAGTGACTTCCTGGTGTAAGCACAGGCGAGTGACCTTGGAGAGCTTTCACCACATTAAACTCCAATTCCGACCGAGGAACAAGGACTGGCTGTACTTCCCATATATTAGCACTTCAAAGATAAAAAGCTCCTGGTTCACTATCTGCAAGATGCTGCGCAATTACTCAACAGCAAGATCTGGCTCCTGGTCCAAAAGCTGCAGCCGCAACGGCTATCACATGGTTCAATAAGGGATATTCAAGCTTTGAGCACATTCTTCAAGAGCTTGGTATACTGCCATTTGAAGAACTTATCACACTGGGCCACTCACATGACAAGAGGAGAATCCAAAGAATGTCTGCACACGAGAAATCCAAGGCACGACTAACATATGAAGCTGGACATTTCTGAATGCACTGGGTGTATAAAGGGAGCATTGTTCCATGATTTCCAAAAGTTTCATGCAAATCTGACTGCACATTGAAAAGTACAGATGTTAATAACTTTTTAAGTGTGTTTTTCTCAACTTGCAAATTTAGGAAATTTTCACATGTGCACATACATTCATGCCCTTAAAGGGGTCATGAAGCACCCCTTGGGCTGATTGAAAAAACACATCCTGCGGAAAGCTGATACGGCTATGAACTGCTCTGCCAAATATTACAGTCGTGCGCGCCGCGTAATGGCCACAAGCAGAGCGCGAAGTTGCCGTTTCCCGAGGCACCCTCTTTTCAAACAGAGGCCGGTTCTCACTCTCGACGGTGGGCGGGGCGTCTGTCCGCTGTACGTCGCAAGAGACATAGCATGCTTATTGGCCGATAGCCGACGTAAATCGAGAGCGGCGTTCGGATCAGATGCGCTTCTTGCCGCGGGGTGCCGCCACTTGCCGGCGCCGCACTCCTCAGTACACGGAAGCCGCACTCGCGCAAGCGAATCACAGCGGGAGAGCGATCGCGTTTCATGACGCGCGCTGGCGTAACTTCTTTCCCCCATGCCATCCCTCCCTGTCTAGCTTCCAGTGCGCTCGCCGGCACGAGAAAAGAGAGAAAGCGCTGGGAGCGTGCGCCAAACCACCGTAACTCCGCTGATTCTTGACGGATTCGAGAAATTTTTGCGGCAATCGATTCGGGAGGCAGTGCACTCCGATACTGACGCCATTAGATCATTACTTGGAAAAGTGGTTCATGACCCCTTTAAGCTTGTCAGAACATAACAGGGACCTGAACCACTTTTCCAAGTAATCATCGAATGACCTCATTATCGGAGTTTATTGCCTCACGAATCAATTGCCGCAAAAATTCTCGAATCTGTCAAGAACGAGCAGAGTTACGAGGATTTGTCACGCTTTCCTTCTTCTTTTGTCACAACACGTGCGCTGAAAGCTACACAGAGAGGGATGGCACGGGGGAACGAAGTTACATCAGCACATGTCATGACCTTGAGGGTGCGTGATAAAATGCGATTGCTCTCTCCCGTTGCGATTCCTGCAGCCGCTAGTGTGGCTACTATGCAATGTTAGCAGACTATGGAGCGCAGTGCAGGCACATAATGGCACACTGTGGCAAGAAGCGCATCTCATCCAAACGTCACTCTCGATTTATGTCGGCTATTGGCCAATAGCATGCTATCTGCTGTTCAACGTTAAACAGCACGCGTGCCGCCCACCAAAGAGAGTGAGGATGGTGTTGTATATTATATTTTACTACTTTGTTCTGTTGTATGGCCCCAGGGGGCGCCCCACAAGATATATACAGTCGATCCCGGATATATCGAACTCGACGGGGACCGCGAAATAGTTCGATATATCGATAATTCGAAATACGAGATATGCGTATTTAAGGCTTTAATTTTAAAGCACTGCAGGCGTCGATGCAGTTTTCTGAAATCGTAAAATGCGCGAACATGACGATTCGCTCACATATCCTAAAGAGCAAGGCGAGAACTTCTTTTGCAAGTTAGCGCACTTTATTTTGCATGAAAATAGTACCTAAACTTGCCTTGCTTCTTGCGCGCCATGAATTCATCAAGTCATCGTCACTATCATCGAAGCTTTCCGATTAAGTAAATTCAGCACCTTCCGCCACAACAGCGGTGATCGACGCTGAACGCTGATGCCAGCTCTGTAGCGCGGTAAAGGGTTTAGCGGTGGCAGCGGCGGCTGGCATCTTCAAACCGCACGGCTCCATTTCCGCAGTACCGGCAACGTCAGCTATGATCTCGGTATCGATGCAATCAGAAACAGCTACGTCGTTATCTGCACCGATGAAGTCACTCGCTGCGCTCCCGTAAAATTCACTGACGCACCGTACGCCGTAGTCGGCGGTCAAGACGCGCCCGAAGTCGTCACCTGGCGCCAAGGCCCGTAAGGAAACAGTGCACGACGGTGCTTTACTTGACGCCGTTCCAAGCACCAGTCATCATTTTTATCGCTACGAGCAGGACAATGTTTAGTTCGACTCCCGATTGACGATTTATCAAGAACGAAGCGAGAAGTACACAAGTCCACATGCCGCAAGAGACAACGCTGCACGAACGTTGGCGATACCGATGGCACTTGTGGCTTTGCAGAAGGCAGCCGCTACTTTGGCGAGAAATGCGAAAAAAAAGCGTAGCCTCTGAGATCTGCGTTTTAAAACCGAAAACGCTAAAACTACGTCACGGTGTTGCGGATCTCGAAGGCCATGCTTTGCGGGCCCGCATGCCATCGTGCGCGAACAGACGAGGACAGGAATGCAAACTTTACAAGGCTGCCAAGTCACTTCGAATTCTCATTTTGGTGCCCTCGGCAATTAGCCTTTTGAAAAACACTAGCCCATGCGTTAAAACCTGCGGATCGCGCATCAAATATACCGATGAACTGACAAGCACTGCGCAACGAACTAGAGCAACGCAATTTCGTCACCTGCACGCGACGAGGGATTGGAACTTATAAGAACGCGGCCGAAAAATGATCTATAGTTGTTAGGAAAAATGCGCTTTCTGGGCTTCGGCGCGGGGCAGCGTTCGATATAGCGGATGTTTCGCTGAGCGGGAGTTCGATATACGTGCACACCAGCCCCATACTTTTGCATGGGAAATTCAAGGGGATTTCTCAACTGTTCGATATAGCCAATAATTCGATATATCCGAGTTCGATACACCCGGGATCGACTGTATAAACACTCTTGCTGCAGCCGAGGGTAAGTTGGACGTGGTGTGGAATTTGTGTGTGTGTGTTGTTCCTTTGGAGCCACTGACGGTGCTCGGTGCCTCCCTTCGCAAACACTACAGACGGGCCTCTGTATGAAGAAAGCATGCTCTGTATGAAGAAAGCATAGAAAATGGTAACTTCACGCTCCACTTCTGAACTCTTCTTGTCGGACATGACTGCAAGATTTGGCTGAGCTGTTCATAGCACTGCCTGCTTTCCGCAGGATGTGTTTTCTCACCAAGCCCGACGGTAGGTTCACGACCCTTTTTAATGAAATTTCGCACAAAGTATCTGCAGAAAATGCAAAGTGCAGTTATCTATATGAAATCTTGATATCCGTTTCAGATTTCTTTGTTTTGTGATTTCAAATGCCAATAGGGCAAATGTGAAATATCATTTGGTACATTTGGTACTCTCAATTTCTCTGTGGAAAAATAGTGTGTCCTACCCACGTTTTAAATAATTTTCGGCACTCTAAAGTACATGTGCAGCAAAACGAGTCATATTTGGATACTCTATGAAAATCTTTAATAAGCTAAAGGTGTGCACAAAGAGCCCCATAGTTTGTTATCAATCTTGTTGGAACTCGAAGGTTATTACAGCTGCAATAAAACTAATTACAATGTGAATAAAATTTCTAAGGTTAAAAGGAAGCTAAAGTGGTTTTAGAATTCGATAAAACTTAGTTGTTAACAAGGACCACCATTATTGTCGACGATGGCGTAATTTTTTCTACCGTTGTGGCAGCAAGGGCTTTAAAATACGTGAAAGAAAAGTTCGTCCACGCGAACGGGCAGAAAATGTGGGCGTGAAAACGAACTAACCGGAACTACGTCATCGTCGGTAGCTTTGTCGAAGCCACGCAGCACTTTAGTATTTTCAACTGTGGCCTCCGTGACTAGTTCTAGTTCTGGCGCGTTAGTGGAACTGATTGTGAAGGCCATACTTTAACAGTGCTGATGTTGCCGATGACGTGGCACACCGAAGATGACGTCACCGCATTCGCTCAGCATCTCAAGAAGCCCTGCGGCTGCAGCCACTGTTTTTTGCCAAAAAATGCTATTTGCCTTCACTTCTGTGAACTCCTACATTGGTTTGTGAATTCAGCAGGGATCAAACTATGATTACACACCCCAAAGTCACTTTTTCTTTAAAGTGCTTCAGCTTCCCTTTAAGGTCAAAAAAATTTTCGAGTAGCATCTCCCATTGATGTTTCTTGTGCCTCAGTGCATCTAACATACATACTAGTAGCATCAATAAAGACTGAATGGCCTAGCTCATCCCTTCACAGGCACGGAAATTCTTCCCAGCTTATGCTTAACCTTTTGCGGTCCAAAACCTTTTCCCACCTTTAATTCGTTCTGGTCTGAAACTAAATGACTAAAAGCTCAAGTAGCAGTTTAACTAGTCTTTTACAGATGGCGCATAATGTAGTGAGAAAATGTGCGTGAATCAATCGCGAAAAAACTCGTCCAGCAGTGCCTGACCACGGTTTGCTGTGGTCATGTTGAGTTGTAAGGCAGGGCCCGAGAAGGGACCGCAAAGGGTTAAAAACCTGCAGCAGCAGGGTGACTAACTGCTAGTGCTTGCTTATGTGTTCCTTGTGAGGACATGACTTAACGTATTCTTTACTTCAAATCAAAGCAAGTTGATTTTCATTCGGCCAATATACAGAAAGAAGGACTGTGACAAAAAGCTGTCTTTCAAACAGCTTGATTAGTTCACAGCCTCAGAAAAAAAAAAGAAAATTTTTACCTTACCCTATGTCCTCAATGCAGCTCCATTAGTGTGAAACCTGAGGAAGTGCGTAGCGCGAGCAACCCAGCTATTCCATAGGCAATCACGCTTGCCACCGGCTCGGAAATCATACACTTGCCAAGGCGGTGTCGCCCTCTCTTGCGCAGTGCAAGTATCAGCCGGATGTTTCAGAGGTGTTTTTGCAATTGTAGATCAATATTTGCAATTAATTCTTGGTTATTTCTGTAGTTTATTTTATTTTAGACCTTGTTTATTTTGTACTGGTTTTGAGCATTGTGAGCCTTGTTTTAGCAAAACTTTGGTTTGGCCGAGCTGGTTCATTGTCGAACTTGTTTGGGGCAGCGCTAAGGAACACACGGACAAAGACACATAGTAGACGCCACGGGCACTACTATGTGCATGTGTCTTTGTCCGTGTGTTCCTTAGCACTGCCCCAAACAAGTTTGACCTTGTTTTAGGCCTGTATTGACCACTGCGTGACCATGCGACATGTGACAGTGGATGGACGATAAGCCGGGAGCCTCTCTCTGTTAAGTGCGTATCTGTTGTTCTGTGCACCTGCTGTTAAGTGCGTGTTAAGTGCATATCTGTTGTTCTGTGCATCGACGTGGTGTGCAGCTTCGTCAACATAAAACTAGGATCGTGACAAAAGCGGAGAGATGTTCAACGCGATAGTGTTATAGCGCACAGCCAGAGAAAAACCCGTCTGTGTCAATATTAGAATGAAATCACTGCATCTTTACTCATTTATTTGAGGAAAAACTTCGATAAATCAGGTTTAGTGCCATGAAAGCTTCGTTATTTTGAGTTGATGACAACATTAAACCCTAAGGGACCCTGCTGAGGAATGGAAATTTCGGTAGATCCAGTTTTAACTGTAATCTGATTGTTATTTGTTGATGACTATGGAGGAGACCACATAGCTGAGCATTCAGAATTACCTTGGCATGAGGATCAGCACCGGCTTTCAGTAAATACTCCACAACATTACGGGCTCCAGCATCCACTGCCCTCATCAGAGGTGTGTACAGTTGATCATCACTCTGGTGCACAGATAATCCCGCCTGCACAAAGCAAGAAGGTCCAGTTTTGACATTAACAACAATACACGCTCCTGCGTGAGCAATTTTACTTGTTCAAAGCAACTGTACGGCCACTAAGAAACATATTATACCTACTGTCAGACATAGCGCTGCCACTAGTGGCTAACTCCAAGAAATGTCAGAAGCATCAAACCAGCCAGCTTTTCTTACGAGTATTTGCACTACTTATGCTGCATTGTTCAACAGTTAACAGCAGTTTCCCAACAGCCCAAATTCCAACAATGCAACATGCATGCAGACACACCAATTCAAGAAAGCAGTGCCTATATGTGAAACTACATCTTGTAGTACTCTTTGTAGCAAACTAGCCCACAGCACTAAAGGAGGCTTTAAAAATGAAAATGTCTGCTACAAATAAACTGGTCAAATTAGGTAAGATTACATCATCAACAGCATAGCAAAAGAATGTGCATTGTAAAGAACAAGTGCAGGTTCATTTCCTACATTCTCTCATCTTGTGGCAAGTAACAAATTTAGATACAGTCAAACCCACTTATAACGATCCCGCATATAACGATCTATCGTTTATAACGACCATATTTGGGTGCACTTACGATTTTCCTATGCTAACCATTGAAGCTGCGTCCAGATATAGCGAACATTTTTCAAAGCCTCTTACTTTTACAACGAACACTTCGGACACGGTCGCGGTAAAAACATGGCGCATATGAAGCGAAAAAAAGTTAAGACATGCCTTCTAAAGCGTGACAGGGGCGCGCGCTCGCGCGTGCCCCGCTCCAGTTTACTCGCGATTAAGATACCCAGATCGGCGAGCACCGCACGCAGATTTCGGATGCTGCGAGCGAGGTCGCTCACTTTCCAGGCATTTCTTCAGTGATAGAATGGCACTGAGGGAAAAAAGAAATAGTAGGCAGCATGAAGTGTTGCGGTCAGCTTTCGCACGGTAACCTTTCCTGACGCCGTCCTCTGCAGCTACGACCGCCTGCGATGAACCAAACAATGCCTTGGAACGCAAGAAGGCATAAATGCAAGAAGTGATAACCGCGACAGCTTTCCATCGCAAAAAGGTTCACTGCGTCCCTAAACTCGTCGACGCCACAATGTGCCGCGAAAAGTCATCCGTCTTTTTGGTAACGGCAGAGACCGGTCGATCGGTGATTATAACTTCCGCGCGATTGCGGCGATGCGTTCGCGGATAAGCATCAGAAAAGAACGAAGGCGAGGTGGCGGCCGTCGATGAACGTGAAATTATGCCTTATAGCTGACAACCTTATCACAGTCATCTGTAGATACTCGGCTTTGCGTGTGGCGTACGCCGTACACTGCGGATTGACGGCGGTACGAGCGCGCCATGCTGCCGTTTGCAAGTTCGCCGCCGCGGCGTCGTGCGAGACCGCTTTTTTTTTTTTTACATGCGCGTCGCTTTGTAGAAACGGAAGTAGCTCACTGTTGTTGAGCGGCGCGGGCACCGAGAAACGTCGATGCACTGACAGCGAGCGTATACAGCGTGTTTGACTAGGTGACAACTGAAGTGCGCCGAGCATCGTCGTGCAGGGCCGCGAGAGCATCGCGGAGACGTAGAGTGCGCGTTGCTTGGAAAATGCTTGTTTTCACCGCGTTGAACGAAGAGGCTATACTCTGTTCCAGAAGTTCCGTGCAGCACTGTTGAAGCTACAGGCCTTCTCAACCAATCAGGAGGGCGAGCACATCTAAGTGTATCCTTCCGCGCCCTGTCGTCTGCTAGCGGCGAGCGCTGCAGCGAAAGCGGCAGGAGCGTCTCGGGACACTGTGCAACTGCGCAGTGAGATGAGCTGTAATTGTGAAAGCGGTTAAATATTCTCCTCGGCACCGTAAAAGCGCGCGTCTTCGAGATACTTGCACGATATCGCACAGGTGAACCAGGCGCCGCCATTTTGACTAAGGAGCGACCAAATCTGCCACCGCGGACTAATCACAACCCAAGACTGGGTCCTCCGCGGCGCTGTGGACGCTCGGGCTGTGCGGACTACTCATAAAAGTTTAGACAGTGTCGTACCATTCCTTCGTACTTTATAAGTAAAAACATAACACATACGAGCCACAACAGCGTTATTTCTTTCGTCATTTGCATGTTATAACACGTACAAGCAAGAACTCTTTCTTCAGTATCATGGAGCCACAAAAATTGTTTTATACAGAAAATGCGACAAAATCGTCATACAAATCACAGCTACAACACGCAGAGAAGTCTTCAAGTAAAAATCCTCCGACGAGACCGCTTGCAAAAGTCGTGAGGACAAACAACGGGCTACGTATATGGGGCACTACATCTCGCTTCGCAACAACCTGCGCTTGAGGGTCGTGTAGCCTTGGCTCTGCTGCACGGAACTTCTGGAACAGAGTATAGTCGCCGCACCCGTGCACGGTCCGGAGTGAAGCAAGCACGAAGAACGTACAAACGCGCGCATACGGCATACAGCAAGCGGCCCGGCAGTGACTCCGCGACCCGAGTAGGTGACGCGCTGCACGCAACTACCCAGGGATGATCGGCTCCACGTCGTGGTACCACGCTTTGGTGAAACGGTGTCAGCTCATTGCAAAGGCAGTTAATTCACTCGTGAGCACGCAGCGGGCGTCGCTTCACGACGCGAAAAGGCTTAGCTTGTCACCGAAGGGGTTGTTAGCACTTTAATAAAAGTGCACAAAGAAAAAAAAAACGGCTTGGCCGCTAAGCACACGTTTTTAAGGGCGAGTCCATATACAACGAACTACTGATATAACGACCACTTTTCGCGACACTTTCGAGTTCGTTATAAACGGGTTCGACTGTACATTGCTTTTCAACATGATTATGAATGTAGCTCATCTTAGCAATATAGTGGCTGTGTTTTCTGAAATATGTCACTAGAATGTCAAGGAAAGCAATTCTGAGTGACAATTATGAATGCACTTCACCACCAATCCCTGCTTCGACAAAATTTTATTTTCTACATGGCAGCAGGTGACAGCTGAGTGCTTCTTGCCATTATGTATGAGAGGGTTTCTTTAATGAATTAATGTGTCTAGGATAAATGCAGAGCTCAAAGTCAATTGGGAGGAGGGGGGGTGATGGGCCTCAGAGGGCTGGGCCCCTTCACCAACCTCCACCAATATATACACAGTGTTTCAGATAACTAGAGCCAAATATTTAAAAAGAAGTGGTTAACCGCAATTGAACAAAACCAACTACATATGGCTTTCCGTCGTGTGGCTCTCGTTAGGGCATATTTTATATTGTGCTTAATTAACTAAGATCAATTATGCAAACTTTTTAATACTGACTTTGGGGCCAAGTGCATTTCGCTACATAGAGGGCGTTCCAAAGTGGCCACTCCAATTTTTTTGTGGCAATGTACATTGCATAGTAATTTTTTCCGATGCTTAAAGAAAGCCCGCGAATTATGAAATAAAACCACGCGACTGCACTCATGCACCACCGTACTGCAGTGCTTTCAAACATGCTTCAAGTGAAACAACCGGCACATGGACCATGGCAAGAGGAGCTGCCATGGCTCTAGGCACTGGCATCCCAGTGCGCCAGCATTTTTGACAGCCGCACAGGGGCAAGGAAGCACAGTCATCCCTGATAAGCGACAGGCTGATGGTCCGCCCGCCGGTTGTTTCGTTTGATGCAAAACAACCTGCGTACGGTAGCACATGAGCATATTCATATGGTTTTATTTTGTATTTTATGGGCCTTCTTTAAACGCCAGAAAAAACCACCATGCAGCGTGTACACTGCCACAAAAAATTGGATCAGCCGTTTGGGAATGCCCCCTACAACGTAACGAAACGCACTTGGCTCTAAAGTGAATATTAAAAATTTTGCGTAACTGATCTTAGTTAATTAACCAACTATGCACAATATAAAAAGTATCATAGCAAGCGCCACATGACGGTGAATCATATGTCGGTTTCATTCAGTTGGGGTTAACCTGTATATGAAGGGGGCTATAACCCTCAGTAATAATACTTGCACACATACATGTCCTCCACGCCCATCACAAAACATCAAAACACATAAGCAGCCCATGTGGGCAGCTCCGCACCCCACTTAACCTGCCCCAATTTTCATCGAGCAAAGTTGAGCTTCCATGTCTAGCATGCTTCCAAGAAAATGATATGTCCAGGAAAAAGCGCATCACAACACTAAAAAAAACAAAATGATATCATTCAACAATCGAAAGTACATCACTGAGGCCAGTGCCTCTGAGGAGGTTTAGAAGTTCCTGTGTTGTACATGATGCACAGGTGGGTTAAGGACATGTCTTTGTTTCTCATGACAACATTAATAACTACCACCAAATTTGCATATTTCAATTTTTTACTAGAGTTGCAGAATACTTATGTACAGGTGTCTAATGCATTATTTAAATATAAAGTTAACCATCTTTCTTTGCTCCAGTTTGCTTTTAGGCATGGTTATAAGATGGAATTCAGAATACTCAACATCACAGGTAATACTAAACAAACTATATTGACGAAAGGTTTGCTGTAGGAGCCACAGGCTTCCTGTAGAATGTGCCCGCCATTTTGGATTTGGTTATCTAATCATATCTAAAAGTTTGCTATGGCACTTTCCAGCTCATACTTCAATTTATAAAAACAAAACTGCCAATTAACACTTCTCATACAAACTGCTGTTACGTAACGCCAGTAAAACTGCCAATTTTTCAAACATGCTAGAAAATTCGGACGCTTTTGCGGCACTGTCGCAAGCCCCATAGACGTTAATGTATAAGAATGTCCGAAATTTCGGACGCTAAAACTCTCTGGCCTAAGCTGCAGGTCCAAAACGTCATTAATTGAAGCCCCCACATATGCCATGTCTATCATCACGTAGGTTCTAACCAACGCTTTCGCGAGTCGATCCGTTTGACGCCATAGCAGAGTACGAAAGTCACCTTTGCCGCAATGCCCGTCACCGTCAGTGACCTCACAATCCCTGCAATACAGTTCATATCCGCAATTCAATGAGACTTTCTCTGATGCTTTAGTTGCTGCATGGAAGCACAAGCTGTGTAAATATTCCACACATTATTTTCTTTTTTACTATCGAAAAAAACATCTATTCTGACGAGTTCGTACTTGCAGTACAACCTAGGCCTATGTTGTATGGTAAAGTAAATCCTATCGTGTTTCATGGAGAATCCTTAGGTTGCTGTTTTATTTTTGTGCAGTTAACAAAATACAAGGTTTAATAAATTACTTGTCTATTGTGCCTGAAGTATCCGCTGTGTTTAATGAAATTCGTGGTAATGGAAAGCTTTGTATCTCATTTGACGAGTTCTTTAACATGAACTTCTGCCGCAAGCAGGACCGAGACACCGGTATATATATGCTGTGAGTCCGAGCCTTCTCAGCGAAAATTTCACAGGCCTCTTCCGTGGTTGGAACTGTTGATAAATCCTGACCTCAGTACCGCATTAAAGAAAAGCACTCTGCATGACCTCTTGTTAAAGTTAATTAGAAGTAATAGTACTACACATATCATTATGAAAACGAAAAACGTAGTGGTATGTTCAGGCACATACAAGTACTGCCCACTGTAGTTAATGCAGTAAATCAAGTAAAAGGCTGCCATTCTACAAATACCTGTAATTGCACCAAGTGTTACTTTTCTCTAACTTCACAACAGT
This sequence comes from Rhipicephalus sanguineus, assembly GCF_013339695.2. Classification (NCBI taxonomy): domain Eukaryota; kingdom Metazoa; phylum Arthropoda; class Arachnida; order Ixodida; family Ixodidae; genus Rhipicephalus; species Rhipicephalus sanguineus. Next base: position 196,713,885 of record NC_051176.1, read on the forward strand.
TAGAATCTCTATTTACTTGAATTAATAATGTTATGCCGCAGAATGAGATCGTGGTATTCATAGAAAACTTTAAGCAGTTGGGGTTGTTGGCATTGTTTGACAGGGGTGTCCATACAGCCCCTCCCCACACACACACACACACTTTCAGCAGTAACATCTAGAATTTCCACTGAATTGATTCTATAGTTCTGTTCAACTTTAAAAGGAAGTGGCCACATCAAAAGCAGAGGCACACACACCTGCACTAATGAGCACATGCTCTACATTGAAGTCACGAGCTGGACGAACGGTGACACCGATGTCAAAGAGCACGACCGAGAACTTGAGCGGGACTATTAATTTAGCCGCAGAGCGGCAGAGGAAATCGGCTACCACGCTTCGGTCACATGTGTTCACCAAGACAACCATGTGCTTAAAAAAACTACTACCTCATTAATAAATCAATTATGCGACATAGCAGAACCACAGTGCCTCTCTTCTTCTGAAGTTGTAACTGAGCATAAACACTAGTAGACTGCTAGAAAAAAAAAACTCGGGTGCATAAACTTAAAATTGTGATCGATCTATTAGTTATATTGAGTGCCTGCAGTCTTTTTTATCTCCGAAAGGCTGCTAAAATGAAGTCTTGACACACGCTTGGCGCAAAGTGAGAGTTTTGCTGAAGTTTAGCCTGGTGTAGCAGGTTTCACCTCTTGGCGCAGTTTGGCGCAAGTGGCGCGACTATCACATCACTGCCTATCTCGGAGGTAACTTGCGGCAGTTACAAAGACTGGGCAAGATCGCTAGTTGCTTGACATGCATTTTCTTCCCATATAGCTAGTGATGGAAGTTGCATAATCTAAAGTTTTGGAGACGTCAGATAGTGGCAGCCATGCTGGTTAAAGTTGCCTCACGTCTGAAGAAGCATATAGCTTGCAAACAGTTAGAAATCCTTTCAGCTGCAACTAGATTCACTTTCTCCTGGTTTAACCTATGTTTTTAATCACAGAGATTTTTCGACCAACCCCATGCAAATCTTATCCCTAATGCTCTACTGTATTGCTAAATTTGCTTGTAATATAAACACCATGTAAGACAATGCATATGCTTAAAAAAACTGCTAGTACCTCATTAATAAATAAATTATGCAACCCAGCAAAACAACAGTAAAGTGTAAGTTAGGATTTAGTAATGATGATTTGACCAGCACAAAGTGAGAGCTATTCTAAATCCCAAGTATACCATGTACAAGAAAGTCCTACAAATACACACAGAGAAGCGAAATAAGGCTTGTATTAATATATCACCAAAAAGCAACATTTCAGTTTGGGGAGCACACAACATATGGACATCCCAAATATACAGGCTAATTTCAACATGTGGGCCATGTTGTCAAAATCAAGTAACAAAACAGTTCAAACCTGAAGGAGCATATGAACCAAGATTAGATGTCCTCCTTGGGCAGCTGCAAGCAAGGCTCCAGAGTCTGCTGGGCCAATATCGCGGCCAGCTGTTGGAGCAAGGCATACCACGTGTTTGCAGATAGTAGTACACTTACATTTACAGAAATAATATGCAAGGTTTACTGCCTTTCCACAAATTGTTAGCAGTGGAACACAGTGGCTATAAACAACGCGCACAGATGCACATGAAACAGACACACAGTAATATTGCTTCTACAATATGGGAGCAAACTAAAATAGTATCTCAGCCATAAAACAGATATGCTTTATGTTCCCATTGAAACTTTGTGGTACCTCTGTTTTACGAAGCCAAAAATTTAGGTGGATTGACAACTTTACCAAACCCAGCGCCCCTCCCTTTCCTTATTAGTGAAATATTCTCATACATTCTCATAAAAGCTCTGTTGGCTAGCATGCCAGCAATCAGCCTTTTTGGGTAAGATTTTAATCAAAATCCAAGCAAATATCATGCAGTCAACACCTTCAAACTAAGTATACGTAAGCACATCATCTAGAAAAGCTTTTCCTGCTGTATCAGCAGCTGCTGCATCAGCATCAGGAAATTCTGTCGTGGCTTAAGAGAGAGGCCAGCGACAACTGACCACTGTCTCGACCGAGATAATCCAACCGTCAGTTCCACAGAAGCCTTCCCCCAGAGCCTCACAGCCACACACAGTCGTTTGCACCAACCATTCCTGGACTTCATCCATGAAGAATTATATCTTTTCATTCAATTTATGCCACAGGGAATACTGGTGCCAATAAATATTTTTTAATTGAAAAAAAAAACTGTCTTATCCTCTGCAAGCTCACATTTCAGTGGTCTGCGAGGCGTAGATTTTGCGCTGACAATTTGGCTAGCAGACAACGAGGCTGGGTTGCTTAACCTATCAATCATCATCGCTGTGTGGCATCACCTCGCGGCTCCAAAGGGACATCGTTTACACCAGGTTTGTAGGAAAACTTGGACTGGGTATTGCCATATAGCACTCGAAGTCTTCTAATTAACTGGGTCGGTGCAGGCCATCACTTTGAATTATCAAGTTAAATTTACATTAGAAAATGCGTGACTGCACAAATTCTTCTAATTATGTGGGATTTCAATCTAAATGAGTTCAAATTGCAGAGGCTTTACTGTATTGTACAAGTATTATCAGTTACACTGAAACCTCAATTTTCTTTCACCTTTCACAACACAGGTTCCAGAAGAAACTATACCTTGACAATGCATTCAATACAAGCCTGTATATGGTCTTTGAACAACAGTAATAAAGAAATATAGCTCACACAGGCAGTGAACGACTCTATCAACGTCGCCTTGACGGCAGGCAGCCAGCAAGACAGATGTGCCTGCAGCACCCTGTGGAACTGGACGACTACTACTGGATGAAGCCGCTTGCCGTAGATGCCGCACCAACTGGTCTAATTCTTTGCGTCCAGGTGATATAGGAGGCTTCTCAACAGTGGCTGCACCAAAGAAAACGATCACTTGGCCATTTTTTACATCGCACACATAGCATCACCAAGATTCCAAATAGGGTCCAGTAGAGAATTAATAGCTTAGTTTGGTGTAAAAGGAAGTGCCATATTTTCTCGCATAATGAACGTATTCCCAAGTTTAGTCGTCAAAATTTGTATTTTTTTCCTCGAACAAGTTTTTATGTTGTAACGAAAAGTTCATTTATGGAAGTATTTATTTATGTAATGTTTAACTGTAAAAGCTTGCAGATATTTTGTAATTACAATTTTTCAATCTGAACATTCCCTAAAATATAGGGTTCCTAGAGGGTTCATAGACCACCTCATGTGCTGGGAAAGCAGAGCCATGGGCGACTTTTACAAAAGTGTGAGTGGCTTTAGTTCACCATTTACATATTGACCTTCTCAAGTATTTTTGATAATAAAAAGCTGCTGCAAACACTGCTCCTTGCTATAAAAACCTTTCTCAGATTTCTATTGCCTTGATTTCCTAAGGGATATCTAAAACATGGCATCTATGATGTGTTTCTGGCTCTTGAATTGCTTCTGGCAAATAAAGTAATGGCTACATTGCCTTCAAGATTCATCTGTTAACCAGCGAAAACCATCACTGGGGCATGTACTTGAGCCCCACCAAGTACACGTTGATGCACAGCCTACAGCTACGTCATGGCTTCCCCTCGCCATCCTTATTCTGCCAATTTATGCAAGATGGAACCATGCTTTTGAACATAGCAACATATGACAGCAATGCTCATCATCATCACAACAAGGACTATAGATGAGGCACAACGTCACACAAATGTAGCTCCACATTGCAATTCATGCAAAAAACATTTAGAAAAATGTATTGCATTTCAAAATAAAATAAAGGTCCAGGGGCTGCACACACACTAATGGAAGGCCTATCTATGGGGATCCTATCTCTGTTCATGTGCTGTTGCCTGTGGCGCCAAAGTCTTTTCTTTTTTTAAACAAATTAAAAATATAAATAGCCATTTAACGAAGAAGACAGTGCTTGCTTCAAGTCACTACATGACACAATCTTTCCATCGGCAGGGCTACCTCGATTTATGTTCCAAACAACTGCATGTCCCATTTAGTGTTTTAATACTTTCTTTAAGAAAGCAAAGTATTACTAAAATAGTTATAGGAAGCCATCTTTAGGTTGGCACAACGTTCTTTAGTTTCAAGCTGATAAAGCCATAATCTGGTGCCACACAATGCTGCTAGCAATTTATCTGATGCAGCAGTTAAAAACTCTTACCTGATTACAGCTACTGCAGCATCAACCACTCTATCTCTGCACTTTACGGCACAACACGCTGCACTTCAGTTGAGTGCCGGGTACTATCATGCCAGAAACACGAACAGCAGCACACTATGTTGCTGTGACAAGCCACTGCATGTTTGCCAAAACAAGGTTTACAGCCTCGTATTCATCTCATATTTTCTCTCTCAGTGACTGGTTAGCTAACCGGTGTTTCATGAACATTGCTCGTAAACATCTTCACCATAAATAAATCGACTTCATTCTTGTTTATAAGCATCCACTGATGCTCAGCAATGACCTTTTAGCACTCTCAAAGCCTGCTTCCAAGATGCTGATAAGTCATGCAACAATGGTTCAGGCTAGGAAAATTAACTGCGACACATTCTAGAAATACATATCAAAAAACATTCTAGAAATAGCATATCTTTTGTTCTAATGCAGATAATAAAAATCTACTTGAATATTTGTAATCTGCAGAAGAAAACTCAGTGATGCTACCGAGGATTTCTGATTTGGAGCAATTTTTGGAGCAGCAATATTTCCGTTTTGGAGCACTTTGGAGCAGCAAAATTTTCATCTTGGAGCACTTTGGAGCAGATAATTTTGCATCTGGGAGCACTTTGGAGCAGCGAATTTTACATCCTGGAGTGCAATACAGAAGCATATTGCATTAACATTCAAGCACCCGAGTATTATTATGGGGCTCTTATGAAGGCTAGAAATATTTCGATTCATTGCAAATCTCATGAAAAAAGTCATCTCAGGAGCATAGGCGTGCGCACAGAGGGGGGGGGGGGGGCGCAAAATCTGCCCCGTACATTGACCCTTGCGATAGCAATTATATCCCTTTCGGCCCTGGCGGTGTCAATTGACACCGTAACACATCATTTCCCCCAGCACCTCGGAAATGGAACCAAAACTGCCCATTCTTAGGGGAATACTTCTTCAATGATCCCCACTGCAATTGACACCAATATGGTGACATGCTTGCGGAGCTGGGAGCCGCAAAGAAGAAGGTTGACCGAAGTCATGGGTCACGCTGAGCCGGGTCAGTTGAGGCGGCTAAGCGCCATTTTCGGGTCGACGTACCGAAGCTGTTTCAATGAGTATCACACTGAAAAATGAGACGTGGTTCACATTTTGTGTACTCTAGTGAATAGCAAGAAAAAAGATGCCATTTTTCTCATTTCACAAACGCTGAGCCCTGATGACCTAATTTGATGTCATGTCTGTAAATCCATTAATACTTGCACCACTGGTTAAATATTTCGTTTGTGGTCTTCTGAGGTCATAACTATTAGGAAAACACGCAGAAAAAAAAGTCTCCGACCAATTAAAAAATCCAGGGCTGGAAAGGATATGGACACTCTCGGCGGATTTTTGCCGTCGCCGTTGCCGTAATTTTCCGTTATAAAGTCCAAATTAACATCACCACGCGCATTCTAGCCGCGGGTAAAAGCTCACGAGCGCTGGCGAAAAACGCGGCTGAAGCGGAGATTAAACTAGCCGGCCGTCTGTCTCCGCCGCACGGACAGCGCATGAGATAACATCTTCCCGCGTACGGGCCTGCCGTCGATTGCTCATCAAACAGAGAGGGAACGCCCCGCCCGTCTTTCGTAAGGAGCATGAAGGGACGCCAGGGGAGCGGAAGGGGGGGGGGGGCGCATCGCTCGAAGGGCGCAGTCGCTTGCGCGCGCGCTATCTCGAAGCATCAGGAGACGGCTCGTAAACTTGCTGTGCTCTCAACGCTTACTTCGCGTTTAGAAAACTCAGTGCGAGAAAACGCTTCGGTTCCTGGAGGGGCCATATTCCCTTAAACCAGCGTTTGGTTCAGTTACGCGAGATCGGATCCAAAAGAGTTAGCTGCTGGTCTTACTTCGTTTCACAATACAATTTTTTGGTATCGCATTCATTGCTTCGCTCTTAAGCGAAACTGAGTTTTTTTAACCGTTAGCTATTGAACCCCGAAAGCGAGGGGCGGACGTGTAACATGGCGTAGCCGCTTCACCGTGGGCCGTCAGCGACGGGCCCGCTACTGACAGCTGCGCATTTGCGGCTGCTCCGACCAGGAGATATGATTTTACTATTGAGATGACATTTTAAAAAAGCAAGCAAAAAATTCGAATTGGAACCCTAGCACGTGAGCTCGAAAGGGCAGGGCCTTTTAGGGGGTATTTACCGCAGAGTGATTACAAACTCGGACGTGCTGGCGGAAGGAATTACGAAAAAGCACTTCTGGATGAAGATCCATGGATAAAGTATATCTGAGGAAAACTGTCAACGCGTTTCCACCGTTCGCGTGCTCTTCCATAAACGCGAAGCAAGGAAAATTCGATATTGTCCCATATATCTATTGCGAGCGATCCCAGATTTCATTCCGCGATGTCTGGAAACAGAAGTGACAGACATTTTAGCGGCACGCATGTAGTTATTACTGAACAATGGTTTCCTTACGTGCCGTGCGACGCTTGAAACGAGCTATCAGCAGCGTTTCTGCAACAGACGACGTCCGCCGATCAATCGCCGTCGCACTTTCTCGCTACCGATAGGCCTAGACGTCACGAACCTCTGCGGAGAGCGCGTTTCGCTGTCGAACCAACTTGCAGAACAGAAGCTGCGTCGGCACCGTGCATGGCATCGTGGCTTACTCGGAACGCACGAGCGAGCGCTATTTATTCAGCGGAATAATTCTTGGTCCATGATTGCGACTTTACTGGCAGCCCCAAGATCAAGCTGCACATGTTCTGACTCGTCGGCGGTGCGATTGCCGGTGATAGACGCCCCCAAATCCGAGACTTTGGCGCAGTTTGGCGCAAATTTCGTCGATATTATCAGGATGGCGCAGTAAATACAATTTGGCGCACTTTGGCGCAGTTGGCGCAGGAGTGGAATCACTGAAAACTGAATAAGTGTATTAAATTTGATTCAGTTCACCCAACTAATAAAAAAAATTTCAAGACCAACGTCTCCCCTTAAGAGTGCAAGTAATTTTGAATTGGCCTCACATGAAGGTGATGTGCGGTGAAATCAATCTTCAGTAGAATGAGAAAAAAAAAAATTTGTAATAACCTTTACCTCTTTGACAAAACATTTTGTAAGTTATTGCTCTTCTTTTTCCCTTAGTTTTAAAGTTCAAGACAGTATCCTACCCCTGAGCAGTTAACAATACGACATCCAAGGTAATAAATGGCACTCACTCTCTTGAGTCTCCTTCACACTCTCTTGGGTCTCCTTCTTCACTTTTTTTGGTTCTCCTTTTTCATTACTTGGTGCTGGAGGCTTTGTTGGCCTTGGGACTGACATACGTGCACGAGGACTGCAACAAGGTTGAAACATGAGACTAGAAGACAATATTCATGGACTTAATTTTCAGGCTATGAAAAACACTACACAGCAAAATATGTGCATTCAAAGTTAGCAAATGCACACTTTCAACTGTGGTCCTAGCATATAAAGGGGCCCTGTGACATAGATTGAACGTGGAAGTGCTTTGCTTTTAGCATACCGGAAGCCTGGCAATTAGGTATCTTTCTGACAGCACCAGTCAAAACGAAGTTGTATGGTCAGCATGAATATTTCAAATGATGCAAGTGATTGTGGGCCAGTTCGGAGAGGAGCACTTGCAGGGGCACAGCATTCCGATACACTGAATTTGGAGGCGAATATGAGTTCAACATATGTATATTGCAGTTTCATACTTTTGCATGATTTTTGCGGCTGTTCAATAGAGCAAAATAATTTGATACATCAGCAAATAATTCAATATAATATATCCAAGTTCAACTATAGTATGTCTGATGGCTTATGGCAAGGTCAGTGATGCTACCGAGGACTTCTGATTTGGAGCAATTTTTGGAGCAGCAAAAAGTTCCATCTTGGAGCGTTTTGGAGCAGCTAATTTTGCATCTTGGAGCACTTTGGAGCAGCTAACTTCACATCCTGGAGTACACTGGAGAAGCAAGATGCATTTACATTCAAGTGCACCTGAATAATTATTATGGGGCTTTCATGAAAAGTAAAAATATTTCGATTAATTGCAAATCTCATGGAGAAACTCATCTCAGGAGCACTCCACATTTCACTCGATAATGCAAAAATAAGGGTGTGATGCACTTGAGTGCTCTCGAATAACCTATTCGGTGATTTTTTTTCAAAACTAGCAAATAAACAAAATACTGGATACTGAAAATTGTACTTTATGACATAACACTCTAAATACATCTACGCAATTATCAGCAGAAGTGGTAGACAAACGCCGCGACATACAACAGTGCCTCAATGTTAAAGATTCACACTGTCGCCAATGCCTCCTCCTAAGACGACTCAAAGACAAAGGCCTGGTTCTTTTTCTCCTCAATCGATTCTCTTGCTGGGCGCAACATGACATCATTTAGGTGGGCTCAGAAAGCCAACTTCTTTCGACACTCCTTTCCCTCTCTCTGAAGCCTCTTTGTGCTGTAGCATGAGCATTCTCGCAGGGCTCCCAGACCATTGCTTGCGCATGCACCGGGTTGCCTGGAAGATGGATATCTGCTGCAACACTGACACCATTTTGAGGCGCCCCAAAAGGAATATTTTTCATTTCCATGATGTGCACTATCAATGCTCTCCACACACCGGAGCCAGACAACACGTATAAAATAATTTACTCCGATTTTAAAGTTTTCGTCGCCCAGCATCTGCAAGCCAGCCCCACCGCAATGGACATTGTCACGACAAGTCAACACAGTTCACTGATTTGCGAAATTTGCGTCCTGCATGTACCCTAAATCGCAGAAATCACTGTCAGAGTCTCTTGACGACAATTCACTCGTCATTGCTTAAGTGGACCACGTGCGACTGACTGCAAACTGACAGCTGTTGCTAGTATGTCGCGAGTTGCAGTATTCCCGTGACGTCAGACTTGTGCTGACACGTCACTGCGAAGCCGCCCTCTCGATACCGAAACCGAAATTGCTGTTTTAAGGTAGCTGTATTAAAAATATATTCAATGCATTCCCAAGCACTAAGGCACTCTTTTTAGGGTTCTCAACACCCGTGTTTTTATATAGAGCACCAACCAAAAAATATTTAAAATTCATGCCCGTATTCCTTCAAGCCGACCATCCGCGAAAGAGAGAAAAGGATGGCGATACAAAGAAAGAGAAAGAGAAAAATAGAGAGAACTAAAGGGAATAAAGACAAAAAGATAGAAATACAGAAAGACATGGAAAGATAGAAAGAAAACAAGACACGAAAAAAAAGATATAAAAAACACAGAGCAAGCTGCATGAAAGAGAGAAAAAGGAAGCGATAAATAAAGAGAGAGCAAGGCAAGAGAAAGAAATAAAGAGAAAGAAAGAAACCGATAGAAAAAACATATACAAGAAACAGAGAGAAAGAGAAAGAGAAGAAAAAAATACAGAGAAACAAGGAAGGCCACCCAGCTCCGTTCTTCCTTCAGGCTTGACACGACTAGTGTGAAGCTACCATAACTATTTTTTTTTTTCGTCCTTATATGCACACTCTCGACGGGTTTTTGCCGTTGCTGTTGTCGTCATTTTCAGTATAAAGTCCAAACTGATCACATCACCCCGCGCATGGAATGTTCTACCCGCGAGTAAAAGCTCGCGAGCGATGGCGACGAAGCGGAGATGAAACGAGCCGGCCGTCTCCGTCGCACGGAGGGCACTTGCGATAACATCACCCTGTGCGCGACGCCTGCCGTGGAGTGCTCATCAAGCAGAGAGGAAACGCCCCGCCCGTCTTTCGTAAGGAGCATGAAGGGACGGGAGTAGAGAGGGGGGGGGAGTTCTGGGTCGGCTCAAAGGGCGCGGTCACTGGCGCATGCGCTATCTAGACAGGCATCAGGAGACGACCCGTCTCCAGTTTGCAACCCGCAAACTTGCTGTGCTCGCAATGCTATCTTCACGTATAGAGAACTCAAAGCACGAAAACCCCTTCGGTCCCTGAAGCGGTCGTATTCTCTTAAATCTGCGTTCTGTTGAGTTACCCGAGATCGGATCCAAACGAGTTAGCTGCTAGCCTTACTTCATATAACAATACAATTTGTTGCTATCGCATTCACTGCTTCGCCTTTAAGCGAAACAAATTTTTTTAACCGTCAGCTATTGACCCTGGAAAGCGAGGGGCGGACGTATGACATAGCGCAGACGCTTCACAGTGGGCCATCAGCGACGGGCCCACTACTGACAGCTGCACAAATTAAAACAGAATTGCGGCTGCTCTGACCAGGAGGCATCCTTTTATTAACAAGATGACATTTGAAAAACGAAAAGCAAAATATTCGAATTGGGGTCCTAACACACGAGCTCAAAAGGGGAGGGTCTTTCAGGGGGTATCACCGCAAAAGGGATTACCAACCCGGATGCGATGGTGGAAGGAAATTACGAAAAAGCTCCTCTGAGTGAAGATCCATGGATGAAGTATATTTGATGAAAACTGGCAACGTGTTCCCACCATTCACGTGCTCTTCCATGGACGTGAAGCACGGAAAATTCGACATTGCTCCATATATCTGTTGCTAGTTTTCCCTGATTTCATTCCCCGATGTCCAAAAACAGAAGTGACAGACATTCTAGCAGCACGCTTGTAATTATTACTGAACATTTCTTCAATTACATGCCGTGCGACTCCTGCTGAAACGAGCTATCAGGAGCGACGATTCTGCATCAGACGACCTCACTTTAACACTACCGATTGGCCTAGGCGTCACGAGCTTCTGCGGAGGATGCATTTTACCGTCAAGCCGACTTGCACAACGGAAGCTGCGTCGGCACCGATCATGGCGTCATGGATCGGGACGCACGCCCGAGCGCTGTTTATTCAGCGGAATAATTCTTGGTCCGTGGTTGTGATTTTGGCGGCCCCAAGATCAAGCTGCACATGTTCTGACGCGCCGGCGGTGCGATTGCCGGTGACAGACACCCCCAAACCAGAGACTCTGGCGCAGTTTGACGCAATTTAAGTTGATTTTATCAGGATGGCGCAGTAAATTCAATTTGGCACACTTTGGCACAATTGGCGCAGGAGTGGAATCACTGCAAAGTGCACACAGAAAAGCCCTAACGGGCTAACAAAGAACAGAACAGATTTTATTCTGTGTGGCAACCCAGGCATAGTACAGGGCGTTGGTATCATAAGCAAGGCAAAATGCGGTGACCATAGGTTAGTGAGGGTGCTTAACGCTTTCGAGACCACGTAAAAAAGAGGCAATTGGAAGCTTGAAGTTTTTTTTTATTAAATCAAGTCATGGCGCTATATATCTGTTACGTACATCAAAATGAAGCTAATGAAATGGTCTTTCATACAGATTCAAATATCACTCATAAAATTTATACGTAGTAATAATAAAAAATGTCCTATTGAACACTTGCTGCAAGGAAAACATAAAAAAGTTGGAATAAACATAGTTACTAGAGCAAAAATAGTATAGTAAAAAAAAATCCAAGATATACAAAACACTCCTCACTGCCCCTTTTCTTACACTGAAAAGTTTGGTACACATATCTGCAGCACTTTTTTTTTGGTGTCCTTCTAAACAAGTGCAATACTCATGCCCAATGGGGCTTGCGCCACTCAACGAAACAGTTATGCGCAATAGTGACAGACGAATGTACTTGACAGGTACTGAAAAAAAAACATGTTTTCAACTCTGTTTCCTTCTGCTTATAACAGAGATTGCAATTCTCGCACCTGCCTACATTTTCTGGCTTGTGGAACGCATGCCTCGCGGATGGGGGTGGAGGAGATGGAGCAGTGCGGGCTGGCCTGGCGTCAAGATTGAGAAGCTGATGGATGAGCTCTTCTCTAAAAGCTCGTTGAGACTCTACCAAACAGAAATAAATTAATGTGAACAAACAGAAAGCCTTTTTTGGCTACTCGCGACAGAAGCAGATGTGAAACTACATTCACCTACGAGTACTGGCTGAAGTACCAGATCGATCCTCGTCCGAATCACTCTCCCAAATAAAATCCAAGCTGTCAGACACCTTTGGACACCTCATTGCTCGACTCATCAAAAAAGTCTGCCATTGAAGCAGCGGAATCCCGCAATTCACGTCGGTTTCATTGCGCGGCCTGACGAGAGCCCGACGTCATGGTCCCCCCCGTTCGCTGCCGCTGCTGCCTACAAATCTCTCTCTCATGTGCCACCGCTTTCCGGGAAGATGGCAAACTATGCTGAAACCGAAAGTCTAGTGATAAAACTACATGCTTGATAGCAATACATGTAAAAACACGCGGAGCTATGAACCTGGCAGCGTGCGGAAAGCCATTGATCATATATCGATGCTCCAATGGGGCGGTCCCGAAAGAGTTAATAAGATAGCGCTTAATCTCAGGAAATCTCAAGCAAGATTAACCACCAAAAGATAACCCAACCTAAACGTAGTAAGAATAAAATCAAAAGATTGCAAATCAGTTTTGCGGAATTCCGCAAGGTGGCGGAAGGGTTAAAGGGGTCATGAAGCACCCCTTGGGCTTGTAGAAAAATCACATCCTGCAGAAAGCTGACACGGCTATAAACTGCTCAGCCAAATATTGCAGTCGTGCGTGCCACGTAAAGGCTACAAGCGGAGCGCAAAGTTGCTGTTTTCTCAGGCGCCCTCTTTTCAAACAGAGGCCGGTTCTCACTCTCGTCGGTGGGCAGGGCAGGGCGTCTGCCAGTTGACGTCACGTATCTGCTTCTCCGCGTCGCAAAAGAGATAGCATCCTCATTGGCCGATAGTCGACATAAATCGAGAGCGGCGTTCGGATCAGATGCGCTTCTTGCCACGGGGTGCCGCCACTTGCCGGCGCCGCACTCCTCAGTCTGCTAACTTTACACGGTAGCCGCACTCGCGCATGCGAATCACAGCGGGAGAGCGATCGTGTTTCATGACACGCACTGACGTAACTTCTTTCCCTCGTGCCATCCCTTCCTGTGTAGCTTCCAGTGCGCTCGTCGGCACGAGAAAAGAGAGAAAGCACTGAGAGCGTGCGCCAAACCCTCGTAACTGTGCTCATTCTTGACGGATTCGAGAAATTTTTGCGGCAATCGATTCGAGAGGCAGTATACTCCAATACTGAGGTCATTAGATCGTTACTTGGAAAAGTGGTTCATGACCCCTTTAAGAAAGGAAAATCCGTATGGATTTCCTTGTGGCTTTGCGCTACAAACTGGTGGTTGTCAATTTTCCCTTTCTTAAAATCAGAAGATTATAGGATTACAATCGATAACAAATAAGCAGCTTTAGGACAAGGGGATAATACTGACATAGAGGGAATGGATGTAACAGTAACTAGGCTGTTCTCTGAAGCAGCAATCGAAGTTGAAGGTAAAGCGCCAAGGTGAGTAAACAAGCTCTCCCAATCTACGACAGACTCAATAAACAAACGGCAACACATGAAGGAGACTAACTAAAGATATAAAATAGTGTTTGTTAACAAAGCTGATCAACAAGAAGAAACTCAGTGACATAAGGACCTACAACATCAAAGTGATAGAGGCAGCAGTAAAAAAAAAGGCAGCAGCATTAGAACAGCAAAATGGAGACTCTGTTAAGGAAAGAATAAAATGCACGCACTAAAGGACAAGCAGGGAAATATTATCAACGATTTCAATGGCATAGTTCGGGTGGCAGAGGAATTCTACGTCGAACTATATAGTTCGCAAGTAAGTCATCCACCCTCGAGCGAAAGTATGATATGGAAGTTCCATATGTACCTGCTGACGAGGTTAGAAAGGCCATATGCGGTATGCCACATGGAAAAGCAACTGGCGATGACGGAATAAAAGCCGATCTGATTAAAGACGGAGAATTTATTTAGAAGAAACTTGCTACACTTTACACTCAGAGCCTCAAAACAACAACAGTTTCAGTGAGCTGGAAAAATGCCAACATTATGCTAATACACAAGAAAGGAGAAATAAAAGACTTAAAGAATTATAAGGCCATCAGCTCACTTTCGGTGTTATACAAAATATTTACAAAGGTAATTTCAAACAGGGTAAGAGCAACACTTGACTTCAACCAACCTACAGAACAAGCTGGTTTTAGGAAAGGCTACTTTACAATATCACATTCATGTGATCGATCAGGTAATGGTGAAGGCAGCTGAACATAACAAACCCCTTTATTTAGCTTTCATAGACTACGAAAAGGCCTTCAACTCAGTACAGATACCAGCAGTCTTAAAAGCACACCAAGGAGTACGTAAAACTTATGGAGTCGACAAGGAGTACCTAAAACTTATGTCAATACCTTAGCAGACATCTACAAAGAATCCACAGCTACCTTACTTCTCCACAAAAAAGCAATAAAATGATGATAAATAGAGGAGTCAGACAAGGAGATACAATATCCCAATAAGTTGTTCACTGCATGCTTAGAGGAAGTATTTAAACAGATAGACTGGGAAGAAGCAGGAATCAGAGCTAAGAGAATGTCTCGGCAACCTACGATTTGCAGATGACATAGAACTCTTCACTAATGATGGCAATGAATAGCAAAAAAATTATTGAGGAATTAAACCAAGAAAGTATTAAACTAGGCCTAAAAATGAACATGATGAAGACAAAGATAATGCTGAATAACCTGGCGAAAGAGAAAAAGTTCACGATTGGTAACCTTACATTGGTGTGTATACAAGAACATGTATACCTAGGACAAGTACAAACAGGAGAGCCTAATCACGAAAAGGAAATTCACCGAAGAATCAGAATGGGCTGGAGCGCATTCAGCAGGCACTCCCAAAATAATGTCAAGAAACCTGCCACTGTCATTAAAGGGCCCCTCACCAGGTCTTTGAGCTGATGAGTGCATTTTGAGCTGATGAGTGCATTTTGAGCTGATGAGTGCAATCACGATCACATCTAGGTGAAATTTCATAGGTGAAATTTCAAGCTGAACGTCGCTTGCCCTTCGTCTCGCAGGCGCACATCCCAAGATGGAGGGGATGACTTATGACAAGGAATGACCCCACGTGGTTATCCGTGCTTTGACGTGGCTCCCCTACGTAGACATTGTGCTCTGACGTCGCCCACAGTAGCATGTGACACTGCGAGAATTATTTGAGGCGACATGTGTAATTTGTGTAATCTGTTGCTTGAATCGATTAATGAAAGTTGAGAGAAATAATAAAACACACAAGCGGAATGTGAACTTTTTTTCTTTTTTTTGTTTTACTTCAAATCGCAGCGAGATGCAAGACTAATCTGCCTCTGTTTTGGATGCGTTTGTGTTCTCGCCGTTCCCGCGTCATGCAGGCACCAGCCCCCGACAACGCTTGCCGTGTTTTTGGTGCATCGTCTCTGACAGCAGTTCTAGCAATGCGATGCAGTGTGTCACAGTAAGGATCTACGATCCGTGCCAGCCTCTCCAAACGAGCGCACACCGAGGGATCCATCCCGCAGAAACAGGCAGTAGACCACAGAGAACACCGACACAACACTGCTCGCATGCTCAGGAGCTCGGGCTGGCTCAGGCACGTCATGCGCCCGTGACCTTGTGTGCGCATGACGTGTTCATGCATATGTGTCATGTGAACCTCCGGCTTCGATGCCGAAAAGGGTAGGGAGGGGATTTGGCTAGCGAAGGTTACCTGGGGCAAGTGGCAAGGGTTTCCAACACCTCCTCGCATCATGGCTTTGCGCCGCTTCAAAATATTGGTCTTCTCAGCTCGTAATGAACCAATATGAAAAATTCTTGTGGCATAATGTTCTTTCATTGGGCACACAACTTCCAGTGTCTAACTAAAGTTTCTTATGTGACCTGGTGAGGGGCCCTTTAAAGCGAAGAGTATACAATCACTGCACACTGCCAGTTCTAACATATGGGGCTGAAACATAAAGGATAACAAAGCAAAAAGCAACTAGAGAAAAAGTTGAGGACTACACAGCGTGAAACGGAATGTAAGATGACAGGAGTAACATTAAGAGACCGGAGATGGCAGAGTGGGTCAGGAAACAAACCGGGGTAGCAGATATCATAGTTGATATCAAGCGAAAGAAACGGACCTGGGCTGGACACGTAATGCGTAGGACAGACAACCGGTGGACAGTAAGAGCAACAGAATGGTTACCAAGGAATGAGAAACGCAGTCGAGGAAGCAGAGAGTTAGATGAAGTAATGAAATTAAGACGTTCGCTGAGATAAAATGGAATCAGCTCGTACAGGATAGGGTAAACTGGAGATCATTGGGAGAGGCCTTCATCCTGCAGTGGACATACAGGCTGAGAATTATGAATGATAATGATGAACCCTGGTTATAATTTAGGCGATGAAAACAGAGTACCTAGTATACCTTCAATTAAACATTTGAAGTTCAGGATACATATGCATGTCTTCCAAGTGTCGTTCAAGTAAACCATGCTTACAATTAGGCATAGAGGACACAATTTTGCCATTGTGTTACTTAAACACAGCAACAAGCTATTAAAAATTTGCAATTTGAGCATAACTTGGACACAAATGTGATTACAAAATGCAAGCTTTGCCAGGTATGTGATTTCACATTTTCACATTTGGCGACACTTTCAATCTGTATTTTAGCCAGAGGCTGTACAATGTCTTGCACTTTGCATTTTACATTTTAAGAACTTTTTCTTTTTTTCTTTCCATCTTCCAGTAGAATTTCACACTGATAGGGATGCAATGTGCCTTTGACAGAATTACTGCTGTCATTATCAATGGGTGCATTTACATTTGACAGTTATAAGTTAATTTCTTTATCAAAAGCCTGCTACACAAAAAAGAAAAAATCTAACCCTGGTGCAGCACACTGCTGGGATGTCTGGAAAAGGGGGCAGCCAAGAGCTTCAAGGCGCACCGGCTGAAATCCACCACATCCGCAATGGGGGCAGCTTTCCTTCGAATTTCCATTCTGCTGGCACTGACTATGCCAGAGATGCCCTTCACTGCACATCACAAAATGGCCCTGCAAAGCAACACCGCATCCAGTAAATACACCCTTCAAGCCCATAGCGAGGCCAAAATAATTCACAAAACTGGCTCTCAAATCACAGTACGACGTGGACCTTTCATGGTCAAGAAAACATATCTAGACAGCTTGAAATCCTTGACCTCCTCAAGAATTATCCTTGTTTTCATTTCCAAATGTTGAAGTATCTATCAAGGCATGAACAGATCATGCATTTCCTGCCAATCCTTACTTCAAAACAGACTGAAAAAAAAAAAAAGTTTCACATGAAACATCCACATTAACCACGTGGTGTATGATTTATCACTATCCATGATTGCAATGAAAGCAGGTATGGATCTTCCAAAGCAGTTGCACGGCAAACAAAAATTCCACATTGATTTGGGGCACGTTGCCCATGTGCTTTCAGAATGGCGTGATCACTATTGATAATGGCATCTATGGTGGCCGATTACCATCAGTTATGGTGAGCAGCAGTTCATCTTGCGTGCGTGATGTCACATATAGAGCAGAAGCTGCCGACGCTACCACAGCCCACACCATGGCATCAAACCGACCAGCTATATCTCCATGCATGGACATATGTTGCCAATGAACTTTGCAATAAAACTGGGATGTACGTGAGCTAACGGAAAATATGCCTTGGATGGAGACAAGAGCCTCATTCCACAGTCACACTCCAAAAGAAGTCACGAGGCCCCTGCTGTTATGAGCTCTGAATGGACATGAAATGATGAGAATTGCAGCTTAAGCTCACTTTTTATGAAAAATAAATACTGGATTTGCTAATCTATACAGTAAATAAAAACAAACTATGGATCACATTCACAGCAAAATTTCAGCTTGTCTTGGCTCAGATTGCCGTGTGCAACGCAAATTTTGTTACTCATGCGATAAGTGGCTTTCAAAGAGTTCATTTCTGAAATCCATCACATATCTTTTAGTGCAAGGTGGCCGTAGATTTACCATAATTTTCAGCAATGTAGCAGGGTGTAGAAGGGTTCACGCTTCAATGCAGTTCGGAGTAACTGCCGCACCCCCTGGTAGCACGAGTGCAAAAAGCTTCTCTTCAGGAAGTGCAAACAACACTACCTGTCGCAGGTCCGTGATGTGAGCAAAGCTATATTCTTCCTATTAAGTACACATCAACTCAAAAGCAAGAAAGAAGGCTGATATTGACCTTCACCTGGCCACTCTGACTGCCTTCAGTTCAAATTAATATGAGACCTCCTACTTCTGGCAATAAGCACCTTCCCCATTATGCAGTTCTACCACAAGTGACACAAATGCATCTTCTACACAATCGAGGCCACTGAAAAATCATGATATTTCAGACTGAGCCTGCCATGTACTTGAGTGCGTGCTTTTGTGCTAAATATATAAGTAAAATCTCAATAGTGCGAGCGTTTGTTATGCACCATCTGTACATTATCATAATCATCATCATCATCCGTTTGTCTCTCCGTCCTCATCACTATGGGTCATCATCATCGGGGGTGCGCGCTCTGCCTCTGGCTGCCTGTTCGCTGCCGAGTCCCTTGGGTCTAATAAACATTGTCTCAACCAAGACGTCATAATATATAAGGTCATACATGCAGTGGTAAGCTTTGTTATAATGTGAACTTCGTTTCAAGGTTCCTGTGTTTCAAGAGTGTAAAAATAAAGTGACAGGTTTCCGTTTTTAAGGATGGTACTGCATCTCAATAGTAAGTACAGTTTTATAAAAGCTCATAAATTTGAACTCGATTAATTCGAACTGACACCCTCACCCCAGCACAGCCCTGTGTATTTCGATGGAGGAAAACTCCTGATAATTCGAACGCATTAGTATCCACAACGATTAATTCAAACTGGGAGTCCCTGGTTTTCATTGCTCCTCGCAGAAGCAATAATAATAATAATATCTTGGGTTTAACGTCCCAAAACCACGATATGATTATGAGAGACGCCGTAGTGGAGGGCTCCGGAAATCTCGCAGAAGCAGGCCCAATGTCATCACAATGTGTTGCAAAACCAAACCAAATTTACTAGACATACAAAACAATGAAACAGCAGCGTTTCTCAGCAGATGAGAATTCGGACGCAGCGCTGGAGCTGGGCAAGCTGCGAACGATGCTCATGGAGTCGCAACAGAAGAAACGCAAGCAAATGCAAATGGCCGATTACTTTTAATTTTGATTGCGTTAACTCTGCCATGTAAATAAACGTGCTTTAGAGCATAAATAGCATCATATATTTCACATTACGGCTGACTGCTCACATGAATGCATGTCAGTGCTTGTTTCTGGCATATCACTGTCTGGTCAATTAATTCTGTTCGCTGTTAGAGCTCCATGAACTTAATTTATGAAATCACCTGCCACAAACACGTAGTAGCGCCTAGCTCGCATTAACGAGTCCAAAGGTGGCTTCTTTGGGTTCTGCCCATGCAGTGTGGTGCAATGTCTGTTCATTCTAGCGCCCATCCACTAATTCGAACTCTGCTTAATTCGAACAATTTTATAGTCCCCTTCAAGTTCGAATAAACAAGCGCTTACTGTATATCAAAGCATGGCTGCCGAAGAAGAGAGCAGAGTGGCACAGTTGCTCAAGAGTCACGACAAAACACAAAGTGCATGAAGAATTTCAGCTCTCTAACACGAATTCGAAATGGGGCACGATGAAGATACCAGGGAGCACTTCAAAACAATGGCATGAAACATGGTGGCAGTGCGAACAACTCGTTCAGCTTTTGCCGACGTGCGTGTGTGTATTTGTACAGCGATCTACTACTGAGCAAAAATAAGCAGTGCATCATTGAAACACAGCAGCTGCTGTCATGTGACAGCGATCACCTTCAGCTATTTGTGTGCCATGCATTGTCTACTATGGTAACACCATGCGAAGGCACTTGCTATACGATATGTTTAACACACGTTTACCACGGGGGTTTCTGTGCAAGTTTTTCTCCTGCCCGCTTCAGCCCTCACCGTGCACAGATGGTGCATGTTTTGCCGGCTCAACGCCACAATGACAAGGCTCCTTTCGTTTCTGCAAGTGGCGTGAAGCACACTTGAAGCGGTCGTGCACAAGAAAGGAGCAGCAAACGGTGATGCAGTGCATTTGGGTTGCTGCCTATTAACAACCTTTCCGGGTCAATGACGAACATGTACATCCCCCCCAAACACATCCAAAATTGCCAATGACTTACATGTACGTCACCGCTTGTATGTTTAAAAAGCGTGCCTTTTTTAATCATTTCTTTTGCTTGGCATGTGCTGCCACACTACGGGAATACGTGGAATTTTTTTCTTGCACCAGTCTCTCCGTTTTTTTGGTGTGTGTGTGTGTGTGTGTGTGTGTGTGTGTGTGTGTGTGTGTGTGTGTGTGTGTGTGTGTGTGTGTGTGTGTGTGTGTGTGTGTGTGTGCGCGTGCGTGTGTGTGCTTTACAACAGCGGTGCGACAGCTATCGCATCTGGTCACGAGCGGGTACATGGCGGCTAGTTACTGTTTCGTCCTTTAGACAGTTCCTGCTTCTTGCACCCGCAAAACTGATGGCTGTATAATCTTTCAAAGGGTGACCACTTTGTTACTCTCTCGTTTATTGCTCATAGGGCTGCGATTACCTCCGGTTTCCATGCAAGCGCCCATGCTCTACAGACTGAGCTAGCCAGGCGCACAGACGAGAAACCACCTGCCAAAACAGCAAGTGAACCTATTGTGCTGGCCTGAGAGCATGTGACGCGGCGAGCCAGCACCAGACAGAAGCGAGCTCATGTGGAGAGGGGGCTGTCACTGGTGGCCAATGAGGACAAGCGTAGCACAGTGGTGTGTGCTAGCGTGCCGTGTGGCGAGCGGGGCCCAGATGCCTGTCTCCACGCCAGGAAGGGGCGACACATGGCTTGCACCAGACAAAAAGGCCTGGCGTCATAGCCACGGTCGCCATGTTGCCGTTTAACGGCGGTTCCCAGCCACGCAGGGGCAACACATGCGCTAGCTAGGGAAAGAGGCGCCAGAGGGTAGGGCGATCTCGATTCCCACAAGCGGCGCCGAGGGCGTTAAGGGAAAGAGCAGCAGTGGCACTGGGGAGGTGGAGGAAAACGTTAGAGGTGGCGCTGGGAGCATCGAGGGAAAGGCCAGAGGAGGAGGAGGAGGAAAATGTCAGACGCGGCACCGGAGGGTGTTGAGGGAAAGGGTATAACTGTTGGGGTTTAACGTCCCAAAACCACAACATGATTATGAGGGATGCCGTAGTGGAGGGCTCTCGAAATTTCGACCACCTGGGATTCTTTAACGTGCACCTAAATCTAAGTACACAGGCGTCAAGCATTTTCGCCTCCACTGAAAATGTGGCTGCCATGGCCGGGTCAACAGTCAGGCACCATAACAACTAGACCACCGTGGCGGGTTGAGGAAAAGGGCATTAGTGCCGCTGAGAAACGAGGAAGCAAATGCCAATGGCGGCGCCGGAGGGCGTTGAGGGAAAGGCAAGCGGCGGCGCTGGGAGGAGGTAAATGTCAGTGGTGGTGTGACAGGGCATAGAGGGAAAGGGCAGCCGCGGCGCTGGGAAGGAAGCAGGAAATGTCAGAGGCAGTGCCCGTAGAACATTCTGCAAATGGCACCACCACGCTCACAGTATGCTCGCGTTCCTTGTATACATCGCTGCACGAGCTCACAGCTTGATTTCACAAAGGTATAGGTCCAGCTAGGCTTTTGCCTTCACATTTTCAGAAAATTATAAGCATCCCCCACATTTTTTTTAGAATCTATAGGCAAAAACCAAAAAATCCAGTCCTTATATCACACATATATGGTAACAATCATAATGAAGCTAATGAACAATAAGAACCAAAGAAAGCACATTAGAAATTGCATAATTTTCACCCTTTGTATCCCAGCGTCCACATATGCGAACAAAAGATATCAGTGAAGTGGGATCAGGCTAGCCAACGCATTGCCTTAAAAATCGATTTGAGATGTTGGCATTACAGTAGACTTTCATGAAACTGAACCTGAAGGAACCAGGAAAATATGTTCCATTTAACCCTTTGTGCAGAAGTCGGACACATACATCCCACTTTTCCGTCTGCACGAAAAATTTTCTCCCACATCACCTGTTGCAATTAGCGTAACACTAAGTCACTCATATCTTACCCAAGTCTTCGTAATCCCGAGGAAAATTCTTTTACTACGCTTGCAAAGGGCGGAAGTAGTGTTAAAATGGGGCTGAATTTCGACAAATTTTTTATGATACGTTCTGAATTTTCCTCTTTTTCAGATAGAAAGAACCTACCAATCTAAATGCCGGATAATTTCCCCTTTTTCTGGTTTTTGAGAGAGGCAATTTTAGCTTCCAGCCATCACGTGTTTTTCTAAATTTGCGCAATAACTTGACCGATAAATGCATCGAAACACAATCCCCTGTGAAACTGCCACGCTCATCCCTCATTGTAATTGCAGATATTCGTGTGTGGAAATATTTTTCTTGATATCATATATCTCTTGAAAAATAAGCACATATTCAGGGACAACAGCCAGACTTGAAAATTTCGACAGCAAAAGCAAGGACAGGCAAATGGACAAAAAAATGGTTGCATGCGGTGAAGTAAGCTTTACAGGAAAAGACCACGGCGCTATGACGGCTCATAAGTGGTGCAGGTGCATGTGGTGCTCTACTGCTCAAAATGACATCCACACAACTTTCCTTATCACAACTTGAGAAGTGATATGCTGTGCCACTTGCTTCGGCCGTTTCTAACAAAATACCCGTTGATGCAATCTCGAGATGGTGCCTTCATGAGACAGTGGGACAGTGTTTTCCCGCTTTTTGAAAGCACTCTCATGAGTCTTTTTTTCAGCAAACTACCGGCTTGATTTTGATGAAATTTGTTTTATACTATTTCTTTGTAGCATATATGAAAATACCACAGCTGGTTTTTATATGATTGTGTCAAAAATATAGGCAAACCCACAAAGGGTTAACAGGAGCTCCATTTACTGAGAGATAACAAGAGTGCAGAATACAAGTACGAAACCAATCTTGTCAGAAGCACTTGTTCCATTTAAGCAGCGATTTCGCTCAAAAGATTTCAGTTTACTTAGAGCCTACTGTACTTCAGTATTTCATAAAATCATCTATATGTGTCAACTTCTGTGAACAAACAACGGTAAGGTCACACACAACAATGGCGTTCTTCTTAAGTTGCCTGTAGAGGTGTATGTCTACATTTTTTTGATAAGTTTGCTCTAAATTCATAAGAGTTTTTAAATTATTCGGCTTTATTCGAGAATAAAAAGGGTTTATCTTGTTTTTGTGTGACTTTTGTTGCACAGTGAGCGACCAAAGCTTTGCAATTTGAGTTGTTGCTGCGGTGTCCACGTTTGTGGACGCCAGGCATACTGAGTTCGTGCAAGAAGCTGATAGAACGCTGCCTTGTAGCAGGACCCGCTTCGTTGCCGTGTGGCTCTGCACAAAACATTATCTGTAATATAGCTAAATACGCCTTTTAAAAGTTATTTAGAATTTATTTGCTTTATTCGGGATGTGGAGTAAGTGATGAAGACATTCATGGCATAATTTTTTAGCTGACTAGCGGAAGCGAATGTTCTGATTTGGAGAGCACCGATAATTAGCGCATTGAAGCAGAGCAATCAACAAGCAAAGGCCTCTTGAACAATGCTGCTGCTGATCATGAAAGCATTCAGTTTGAACGTAACCATGAACGCATTGGTGATGACGAACGACGATGAAGATGACGACGAACACGAAGTAGAGCTGTGGGCAATCAAATGGGCCTTGAATGGTGATAATGATGGCGATGATGAAAGCGTTGAACATGAGGATTAACGTGTTGATGATGGCAATAATGAACGATGATGATGAAAGTGTTGAATCAGAGCCATTAGCAAGCGACCACATGAACGTTGATGATGATGATGATGATGATGATATTAATAATGAATGCACTGAACTGATGATGAAGGTGTTGACTACAGTAAGTAGTGATGATGATTAATGCATTGAAACAGAGTCGTTCACATTGATGATGATGATGATGATGATGATGATGATGATATTAATAATGAATGCACTGAACTGATGATGAAGGTGTTGACTACAGTAAGTAGTGATGATGATTAATGCATTGAAACAGAGTCGTTCACAGGCAAAGTTCCCATGTACAATAAAGAAGAAGGATGATGGACTCAGTGTAGCTGGTGTTTCCAGCGTCCACATATGTGGACACTTGTTTTCTTCGAGAACTTCCAGGTTTACGGTTTATTCCTACTTTTGTATGCATTGTAACTGCATATACACAAAAAAATATTTACTTGCGCAACTGGATTGGCCAAGGGATATAAAGGGCTAACTGAATTCAAATAATGAAATGATAAAGAAAGAAAATGAAAACGAGTGAAAATGCAAGTAGCCGCAGGTGGGAGATGAAGCCATGTCTTCATACTTTGCATGCCATGCTCTTGCCCTTGAACTACTATGGTGCAATTTTCCAGACCACTTTCTTGTGTAGTATTTACTTCTTGGGTAGTATCTGTGCCAGAACTAACACACCCATTATTAGTTCTAGCACACATGAATACCCAAGAACGTGGCTGGCAAATGTATCCAATTCAAAATTTGGCTAAAGCGGATAAGAGTGCTTTAGAAGTCTGACAGTTTTTGTCTTCCCTAAATACCTTCCTGCTCAGGGTTCTGGTGGGTAACAACTCCAAGATGACTATTTTTGTAAGAAGTGCTCAACAGAAACATTCACAATAGATCTGCATGCACTACTATGATGGTCAGCCTTGGTTTATGCTAAAACTTTGGCTAGACAAGCATAACAAAAGCAGTGCCATCTAAGAATGTCCAGAAAGCCTTCAGCATATGACATATGACATTAAAAAGAAAATAATAAGTAATAATTGCATAGTGCACTTTTCTTATGTGAAAACACACCACAAACACTAACAAATGGCTATGCTGTTATGATACGTACTGATGAGTACATGACACTTGTGGATACTCTAAAAAAGACAGAAGGTCAGGGGAAGATGGAGTCTTGAAGAGATTACCGTATAAACGCGTGTAAGGGCCGCACCCGTGTAAGGGCCGCACCCCATTTTTTTGAAGTGCATATTCTAAAAAAAAAAAATCCGCGTAAGGGCCGCACCCACACTGTCCTCAACCAATATGTATTCAAAATGCGCGCGCGCGTAAGCTTCTAGGCGTAGTCGATAGATGGCGCAAGGAAACGCAACCATCATCATCGTCACCAGAGTATGTATATATATATTTTCAATTTTATTCGTGTTAAGATGTTCGTGAAGTGGGCTAAAAATTTTAACTCTTTTATTAGTATTCGTAGACTCGCCAACTAAAGGTTAAAGCAGGATTTTATCTTTAGCTTCTCACATCTCTATACCAACGCGCTATCGGCGCTATCCATATCGGCATTAGCATCACCAACTTTGGCATGGCGTTCGCGTTGTTCGGTTTGTGCAGTTCAGCCAGCCATTTGCTGTAGTTTTCTGAACTGTTCGATGACGTTCGTGCTAGCTTGTTTTCTACACGGCGTTCACGTTTTGGCAAGATGGGCAAGTACCTGAATAGCTACACTGCTGGCTATAAGTTGAAGGTGATCGAGTATGCTCTCGAGCATGGGAAACGTGCCGCCGGCAGAAAATTGGACGTTGACGTTGGTGTGCTCAAAAAGAAGCCTTGCGAAACACCAACAGCACTAAGCGCGCTTTCCGAGGAGAGCAGTGCAAGTTTCCCGATCTGCAGCACAACAAGGAAACCATGAACGACCACCAACTAGCCCAATTCATCGCTCTTCTAAACCGATTTGGAAGAAGACTTGCTCCGCTATGTGACTGAAGTGCGGAATGATGACCTTGCACTCACAACGGACATGCTGCGTGTGAAGGGACTAGCCTTGGCGACTGTACTTGGGTGGATCCTATCTGCGTGGAGCTCGGTGTCGACGGACATTGTGTCCCGAAGTTTTAAAGTCGCCGGGATATCTAACAGCTTGGATGGCACGGAAGATGACTGCTTGTGGAGTGACGGCGCTTCGCAGCACACCATCTCATCTCGGACTCCAAGTCTGAGGACTCGCTGAGTGACGACGATTGAGCACGTATGTCGCAAGAAAGGTCGTATACTGCAATAAACGCTCTTTGTTCGCTAACTGGTGCGTTTTTACTTAAAAGAAAAAAATGTCGCGCGTATGGGCCGCACCCTCAAAATTGGCCCTCATTTCTTGAAAAAAAAATGCGGCCCTTACACGCGTTTATACGGTAGTATCTCTTGTAGGCACTCTGTGAATATTGTGCTAGTCAACATTAAATAAATACAGAACCTTTAAAGAAGCAAAGCACCATCACAATAAATTATTCTCCGACAGCGAGAACCTTTAACAGGGAGAAATTCACAAGCAAACAAAATTTCTGCACGGGCACAAAACAACCAGTATATTGCGCTTGAAAGGTGTGAATAGGCTGTGCCACAGTAGAAAATGGTGTGCAATTACTTGCTTTAACCAAACAACGATAAAGCATTTCCAATAAAAGAACAAGTTCATCCACAAGGTTCCCGTTGCACTATGATTTGTAAGTCCTGATAAGATTTTTCACTCCTCAGAAACTGAAGGCAACGTGTAGAGTGTAACTCACTTGGGTGCAGAAAAGGCCGCAATGGGGACAGCAGTGGTGCAGCCGCAGCCGGTGCTGGTGCGCACCACAGAAGGCTCCAAAAGGCATCCGAACTGAAGCACGTCCTAGCTGCTGTGACCTAAGTGGCCGCGTACATCCTACAACCTGTAATATAAGCACATGAGACAAAAAAACCTGTAGGACAAGTACATTAAATTTTCGGCACACAGCCTAAAAAAACAGCATGTTTTTGTTAGTTGTAAAAATTAATTACTTCCTTATGTGCACTAACAGCACTGCTGCTGTGTACAGCATGCAAATGGAAAAACATGCAATCCAACCACCTCAAATTATGCTTTGTCTGCATCAGCAGTTGCCCCTAGTTGCAACATAGCAAGAATATGCATCTATACAAAGAAATGAATGCCACAGTAATAACCAAAAATCTTGAAGGAGTCCAAAATGCGGGTAACATTATTTTACTACTTAACATTTCACAAGGACACTGCATTTTGCACTTGTTTATTGCAGCTTCCGTTCAACTTCATTTAGAGCTTGGTTTTGTGCTGGTGATGTGGATCATTACAATACAATCACATCAACATAGTAACAAAATCATCTTGGTAAGGAAGAAAGAAACCAAGGTAATTAAAATTTGTCCAATATTTACAACTTAATAGCTCCTCATTACTTTGGTATGCTTTGTAGCCTTAACGCTAGGCATTAGGAACTCTTTTCTCTTTCTCACCAACGGGCTGACACAGTAAAACATATTTATACACAGAAAGACTTGTACACTCAAATCACACACAGAAAAAAAAAAGAAAAGCGAAAACAAACACTGTCACTGACCCTGCCTTGCAAGGAGTCCAGACCTTGGCAATGTGGCTGGTTCTCCGTTGCAGGTCTACTTGGCTCTGTGCAGCAGCACGGCCACTGGCATGATGGTGACTCGTGATCCCACTGCATACAAGGAGGGACCAAGAATACTATGGGCCATGTCTTTCATTTTCATTTCTGGTGAAGTGAATACAAAGACACAAAAGCACTTCACCCTTGCTTTAGACTGTGTGACTCTACAAAAGAGAGATGGTACCTGCCAGTGGCGCAAATGCCCCTCCATTAAGGACTAAATTCCCCTATGCTTTCCTTGGCTTCATTACCTGCCGGCTTCACATTCTCATACGCTGACATTGCTTTGTATACAACATTGCACTATATCAACATAAATATAAACACAAACAAATATACAGGGTGTTCCAGCTAAATTCGACCAAGATTTTCTTTCAAGTCCAAGAGCTCTAGAAAAATTGGAGGACGCTTATGCTTCGCATTTAAGAGTGGAATGCGATAGCGTTTCAGGCTCTGCTTGCATCGCCTTCTCATTTGCTTGCCATGGTTCGCTTCTCGGTGGACACCTCAACCATGCCATGAGGAAAGCAACGTCTGTGTGTGACATTTGCCATTGGAAACTCTCCTAGGGCGCCTTCTGCAAGTACAGTTGCAAAGTACCCACTACGCCTCTGTAATGCAATGTGTGCAGCTACGTAGCTGCACACTTTGTTGATGCTGTGGCTGATGATGATGACTAATTATGGCTGAGCTCTTCATAATGAATGAACAGCTTTAAACCGCTCACAGATTATGCAATTCGCATGGTGTGACACCTGGTGAGAGTCTACACCTCTGCCATACAATATTACATCTGCTAATGTGGTTTTTTCCCCCAACATGACACCTGTACAGGTACTTTCCTAAAGAAATTTTCGAGCATTGGTATGGCTCTGTGGTAGAACACTTTGCCACGCAGAATGCCTGAGTTCGATTCCGGCTCAAACCCTGATTCCTTGGCATCACAACCAACACTGCCGACATCACACACATTTTCTGTGACACAGGCTTGCTATCGCATTAAAACTGCACCAACTACACATTAGTGATATTTCAGCCCGTTAGCCTTTGAATTTCTGGCTGAGAATTGATAAAATTGATGCACATCCTTTTTCGCATACTCACCACAACCTCTAGTCGAACACAATTGAGGTCTGCCTGGCAAAAGGGACCACCACCATTAATACCTGCAAGAATACAATGAATTCGCTAATTAAGTAGTGATTATCTATCAGTAAACTCGGGTCAAAACACATACTCTAAAAAGAATTTCCAATATCAACCAGTGCATTACAGCCATCCCTAGTAAAGAGCTGAAATTGAACCTGAAACAAGCCTCATGATACATAATGGCAATCCATAATCCTGCCTCAGAATGATTGAATTTAACTTGCACAGAAGCGACGCATTCTAAAGCCAAGTCCGATACGAAAGCCGTTACAGCTGTGTAAAATAGTATGTTTACTGAATGTTACTAGTAGATAGCTATAAGCAAGGCCAAAAGGAGACAATGCAGAATTTCAACCACTTATTGAACACAGCAATATGTGGAATTGTTAGCACATGTTCAATGCAATTCAAATTTAATGTCTGATATTTTTTTTGATAATTTGACTGAAAATACGACTTAAGCCATGGGCACACCAAGGTCACAAAGCTAAGCTATCATTTTCCCTTTATTGTTCTCAATAAAGTTCTGGCTCTAAAAAATTACATTGCAGAGTTTTATGGTAAAAAACAACAATCTGATTTTCAGGCAGGCAATAATGGGCAACTTTGAATAATACTGACCATCTGACCAAATGGTCAGATGCATTTAAATCTAAGTACATGGTGATTTTCTGCATTTCACCCCAACTGAAATGTGGCCATCACAGCAGGGATTGAACCTGCAAGCTCAAGCTCTGTAGTGCAACCCCTTTTACAACAATTTTATTAAAATTTGGCAGACAATCTTGATTTTGCAAGGAAAACAAATGAAGCCACCACTCAATTGTCATGATGCACTCTATGATGACCACACAACTATCTGTTCAGCCCCCATAGGTCAAGAACATCTTACATGCCCCTTATAGGGCAGTTATGCCTCTGTAGCTTATTTGATGCAGAACTAATACCTTCACATGAGTTTGTTGCTTTCATTTTTTTTAAGGTGAGAACTGCAGTGAATATGTTTTTTTTATTTTCCGTGGCAGCTGGTGATGCAGTAGTATATCCCACATTACCTTCTGAAAAGGATTTCTGCTTTGCAAACCACAGCGTGGTCAGGGCATCCTGAATTAGTTCTTTGTTTGTAATATATTACATACCTAGACAACTTTTACCCGCAAGAACAAATCTTTATTTGGATTGCATTCATCACCAGTTCTAAAAGACTGGTTTCAAATCAACTTGACACAGAGCTTTGCACATTCTCAGACCAGTGAGAGGTAAACAAGGTTTCTAGATATGTTTATGACAAACTCTTTTTACTTAACTACAGGTCCAGCTATTTTGAATCTTGAACTGCTAATGTATTAAACATAGTTCAGGTGTGCTAAGCCGCACTCAAAGTAACATGAGATGCTT
Source organism: Rhipicephalus sanguineus (assembly GCF_013339695.2). NCBI lineage: Eukaryota > Metazoa > Arthropoda > Arachnida > Ixodida > Ixodidae > Rhipicephalus > Rhipicephalus sanguineus. The sequence goes on from NC_051176.1 coordinate 196,744,092, forward strand.
GTCAAACAATGAGAGCATTCATTTCCTTGACATACAATTGTACAAGTCCCATGTCAACAGTGCCATTGTAAAGTTGCATTTCATGAATGCTTTGTGGAATTCATATTCCAATCACAGTGCTGTTCCTTTACATGTACAAACTAAGCTGTTGGAGAATGCCAGATATATTAACCATGTTCTGGTTGGCACAGCAGAAGTCGCTACTAGAAAACTGCATGAGAAACATCCCACAGCATCACATGTATGCATGAAAAAACTAAAGTTCACTGTGATCTGACATAGTCACCATATTTTGTACCTCTTGAAGAAAAAAATAGCAATACACTTCCCCTGTATCCAATAAGCTACAAAGGCTAGGCTGTTTCACCAAGCCCATTTTCATTCCTGATTGACGTCATAAAGCTCACAAGAGCAACTTTGTTGGGTGTGCAAAGATTATCAGTTAATGTGTGCCATTTCTGGGGTTCCTATGTCAGTCGAACAGGTTGGCGGGTGAGTAGAAAGTTAAAAGAGCATTGGAACATCATCCAAAGTAATGCATTCCTATAACTCTGCAGAGTTGATGTCATGTGTATCCCCGTCTTTATTTTCATTCTCATTAATCATGCACTGCCTCAATCAGCTCAAGAATTAGAAACTTGCCCAAACTGCAACACTCATGAATATTACATACTTTTCCATCACATATAAACAGCGAATGATGAAAATGGGCATAAGGATGCAAATTTTTAGTTTGCATGTATGTAATGCAGTGAATGAAATTCATGTGCAAGCCTTGGGAAAGGCACGCAATGACAATATATGCTCTGCACAATACAGCAACTAAACAAGCCTTATCTGCAAGAAATAAGTGTACAGCAGGGAGATAGTGCCATACAGTGCCACAGAGTGTACCCAAACTAGATGCTTTCACAATAGCATTATGAGAGCCGAGTGGATTCCCCACCTTCACTCATATGTTGCTTTCTTTCATCCCACCATGCTACATACCCATTTCCTACTTTTCACAGAACAAACAAATAAGAGGTTCATGACAACAATGAAAATTTTACACAAAATTATAACTTACGATTACACACAGAAATAGCCACCTAAATTATGTTCAGGTAGACATAAAGGGAAAAAAATATTTGCTCAACATATTTCTACACGAAAGCAGGCAAATAATAGTGGCAAGCCAATGAAATTAGTTTTTAAGGGGGTTGAGTGCAAGTAAACACAGGGACAGAATACGGCATGGTACACACACTAGTGCTACTAACAATAATGCATTTATTTCCTAACACACATTTACCCGCTGTGGTGGCTTGGTGTTTAAGGTGTTGCACTGCTGAGGACAGGGGTGCAGGTTCAATTCCCGGCTTCGGTAGCTGTATATTATAGGGGTGAAATGCAAATACACCCAGTACTTAAGATTTAGATGAGCATTAAAGAGCCCCAGGTAGTCAAAACTAATTTGGAAGCCTCCAACTACAGACTGCCTTGTAACCTTATGGTTTTGGCAGTTAAAACTCCAGTATTCATACTTTTTATACGATCAAAAGTATGCATTGCAGTGAAGAGAGGACAACGACGAAGCAAACGAGCAAGCTAGCAAGCAAGCAAGCAAGCAAGCCAAAGTGTCAATAGCAGCGGGGAGACAAGCGCGCGCTTGCCCGGATTTCGGCTGCTTGACGCCCGCCGCTCTCCGACGCCCTACTCTTGACGTCTGTCGACATTCCCTGGAGACGCGTCAATAAACCACATCACAGCATTTACTTTTCCTTGTGCAGTGGAGTGATGTTTCTTCTCAATATAAAGGAATATGTACTGGGTGTTTCTTTTTATACAATACAGATTTTTTTATAAAAATTCTATGAAAGTCACACTCCAGTTGTTTTCGCACGCGTACCCTATGTCAAGGCGGAATTACTTTGCTGCAATTAACAAAAGCTCATTTATAAACTTTCAATTAAAGCTTACTAATCAACAAAAGCTCATTAATTAACTTTTTAATTATTGACTTGAGGGCAGCTGTTTATATTAGAAAGTTGTAGTGCAAGCCAATTTATGGCAGATCCCTTTTTTAGAAATCACGAAATTTGCAAGTAATTCTAGATATTCATAATTGAATTTTAAGCGCAAAATCAAAACTGATCGTGCCCGGCACGCACAAAACACGACAACTGTGTTACATCAGATAGGAACTACCCATGACAAGGAAGTAGATCAAATTTGAATGAAGGTGCATCTTGGCCTTATCTTTCCGTGAAAAGTGGCAAGTCATCTCACTTGCGCCAGCGGATCACCTTACAAGGGTACTTGCTTGGGCCAGTTGGTATCTATTCATTGTTACGTTATTGCGCACCACTTTGAGGACGAAGACTGAATCACACGAACACAAGAGCAAACTTGCGTTTGTGTTCGTGTGGTTCAAGTTTACTCTTGTGTTCGTGTGGTTCAGTCTTCGTCCTCAAAGTGGTGCGCAATAACGTAACAATGATCACCTTACCTTTGCATGTGGTGTTTGGTGCTTATCTGTTTCTTTCGAGCTGTGTGCAAGAAAAGTGTAATATCAACATTTTCTTCCTCTGTGCAGCATAAAACTCAAGAGGCAGAAAACTGCAGCGCGTCTTGTTGCAAACAGGTGAAATAGTTTTTAGCTCCCATTTATAGATTAAAAAAGAAACATAAACACCACACATCGCACCCAAATAATAAGCTGTCTACTTGTGTATTTCAGAATGCTTGCCGATTTTCCCAACCATATCTGCTTCGCGCGCCTTCATTCAAATTTCGTCACTTTCTTGTCACATGTAGTTCCGGTCTTACGCAACAGAGAGGCCGCATTTTCTCTGCGCTGGGCACGATCAGTTTCGATTTCACCCTTAAAATTCGATTACGAATATCTTGAATTACGTGCAACTTTCGTGATTTCTAAAAGATAGGTATGCCATAAATTGGCACCCACTACAACTTTCTGATATAAACAACTGCCCTCAAGTCAATAATTAAGAAGTTAATTAACAAATTTCGTTAATTAGTCTCCTCTGTGTCACTTTAGTTGCAGAAAAACAGTTCCGCCTGGACATAGAGTATGTGTGCAAAAATGACTGGAGCCTGATTGTCATAGAATTATTTCTGAAAATCTGTACTATGTAAAAAAGAAACACCCTGTATACTCATTCCCTCTGATACTCACAAAATGCTAAAACAACAAAAAGGTGCTCTAAAACGTGAACTACATGCAGCCAGAAAAGTTTATGAGCGTGATGACACGGGCATGAAGTCTTGATTGTAAGACAGGTGCACTATTTTATATCAGTTCCTACTCTGTTTAAGAGCTGCCGCGGTGGCAATAGTTACAGTGCCCAGCTGCTGACCTGAGGGACGTGGGTTTGACACCAGCTGCAGCAGTCGCATTTCAATGGAGGAGAAATACAAGAGGCCCATGTACTGTGCAATGACAGTGCACGTTAAAGAATCCCAGGTGGTCGAAATTATCCAGAGTCCTCCATTGCGGCCTGCCTGGCAATCATATTGTAGTTTTGGCACATAAAACCCTAGCTATTATTATTACTCTAAGAATGCATCCCACAGCACTGGGTTTTATCTGATAATGACATGACTGCACGACCAATGTGGAAGTATCTATGGCGGGTTACAGTACACCTTCATAGATGCCCCACCTTTGCGTGGAGGTGGAGGAACTTTCTTGGCAGGTCCATCAGGCGGACTGCTGGACGAGCAGAGGCTCACATCGTCGACGTCAACATGGTCATCCATTAGGCGTCGCTTTACTCGTTGTCGACTCTTGACACTTGATGCAATGCTTGAATCGTGGTCCCAACCAGCAGAGCCCTCTACAGGCTGGGCTCCATTCTGCGAATTTCCTTCACTGGCACTCTCCTCTGCTGCAGCCTCCACCGATGGTGGAGGACAGCTGTTCTCCTTGCCCGCTTCAGGCGCAGTTGCCTCCCCGTCCATAGAAGTTCCACTTTCATCTGAGCCAGCCTTACGGTGACGCCGTTTGCGCCGAGAGACACTCAGGTAAAGACCGTAGGTGCCTCCACGAAAGAACCTTTTCCTGTGCTTCTTGTGGGTCTCACAAGCGGCAGGAAAAGATTTCCTCGCCGTATTCACCCGTACCAGGGCCACCTGCTGCGCTTCTCCAGGAGCACTCATCTTGGCCCGTGCTGGCGCCTCTTCCGCTGCCCCTCCGCCATTGCTGCCCCCTTTGCGGGCTCGGCCACCACCCATGCTGCAGGCACCTGCACCGTATTACGACACACACTGCTGCTAAGGTCATTTCCATTTCTTCCATTACTCCACGAATCTCATCTGCCCCCTCCCCCCCCACCACCTTTCAGACCCAAAAAAAAAACTTTTTGCACTTCGATGCTTATCATGCCTTTGTGCACAAATGGTGGCAACTCTTTTCCCTAATCTAATAATACTACAGTGGTCAAGAGATATTAACAGTTATTAGATTGCTCTCAAAACAAAAACTAATTAAAACCAAGTGATGTTCTAAGAAATGAAAAAAAAAAAAACTCCCAAGGTCTTCTACAGGATGACAAAATTGAAATGCCAGCTACAGAACACTACAAATCCCTGATAAAAAAAGGCAGCTTAGCAACATAACAAACAACTCATTAGACTATCAGTAACAACATCAAAATAGGAACAATTGCAATAAGTGTTACGGTTTTTCAGAATTCCCAGCAGAAAGAATTTTCAAGCCATTACAGCTAAGCATGGGTATGACAGAAATGACTAAGGTAATTTATAATATCATGAAAAAACATGACAAATAAAATACAATCCATGACATTAAGAGGCATGTTAGGATGCAGCACTGCATCACCATGTAACAACATGAACATGTAGCAGCGGGAGACTACTCTCTCAGGTCAGAACCGTATCTCTCAACTCCGGGTAGTTCAGATGGCTGCCGCCTGAGAAGTAAGAGGCCCTCCCACTCCCCTCCTGCCTAAACTCCATCTCAGACAAAAATAAGGTTTTTTACTACTACTATTTGCAATACTATGAAAATAATTTACTATCCAGTTAGAGCCATTTTTTCACATATTTTCCTATTGGCTGGAGACTGCAGCACAAGTTTACTTTATTATTACCTTAAGTTCAAATGTTTCAGCTACATTAAGGCAGCACTTAACCAATCTCTAAGCAAACAACTACTGTAAGAATATCTTCCAAGTTATTTCTAATGCACTGCACACCTATAGCACACAATACCAGCTCAGCAACATTTTTCTCTTCTATGTGTGCTTAAAAGACTCCATACATGCAAGCAAAACTTGCTGTTGGGCTAGTTGGTATATTCATCATAAAACGGATGCTCTTTTCTTTCACCTGCCTTTTTCTTGGTGCTGTGCACCTTTTTCTGTTTTGAGAACCATATATGCACAGGTCGGCAAAAAAGTTCGAGCTCAGTCAGACTCACTCAACAAAGACGTTCTGCTCTGAGGGCTCACTCGGACTTAAGACTCACCAAAATTTTTCTCGACCGGACTCACTCGGACTCACTAAACTTTTTCTCAACTGGTCTCATTCGGACTCAAACTCACCAACATATTACTCGGGCGGACTCACTCAGACTCAAACTCGTGGCTTGACTGGAGTCTGCATAAGCCAAGTGAACCGACTCACGAGTCCTTAAGCGTAAAACTATTTTTTTTCGATCTTGAAGTCAATGCTCTTTAATGCCAATATCTCCCATAATTGGTGCTCTACGATACACCTTTTGATCTTATACCTTCACATACGAGTTATCAGTAATCCAGTAAGGACATTTTTATTGAATACCAGACTCACACGACATATTTTTATGAAGAACTTTCCACCAATAAATATTTAGGTGTTGCATGAACGTGAGTGCACTGAGATATGTGCGAATAGACGAGTATAAATGTAAAGGCTGACAGTAATGCCGAAGATGACAGATAAGACCATAGGTCAGCAATAAAAGGTGGAGCTCCCTCAGACTCACTCAAGAAATATATTTTGCGCTTAGGGCTCACTCGGACTCAGACTCACTAAATACTTCCTCAACCGGATTCACTCTGACTCAAGCTCACCGAAATATTACTCACCCAGACTCACTCAGACTCAGACTCACGGGCCAATCTGAGTTTGAGCGAGTCTGGGTGAGTCAACTCATAAGTGAGTTTGCTGACCTATGCATATATGTACACCTATTTGAATGATTTACCTAACATGCCTTAGGAAACAGTAATGTCTCAGGTACCGATTAAATAATACCCACAAGATACTTGTTGACATTACCCACCAGAAACTGCAAACAGGAAAAAATATATTTAAAATATTACATCAGCCTTAAAGAACATGTAACAACAGGGACACAAGTCACATTGGTGTACCTTATTGCAATAGAAAGGTTCAGAAATATTGCTACAGTTATTACCAACCTTCGTTATCTAAATCCATGTTGTCTTGGATGCAACAAACAATTTGCAAGTTTCTGCCACTCAAGTGCTGTGGAAAAGTGCAACCAAGGCATAGCTAGAATCTGCTTGCCTCTTTTTTGCCAAAAGCTAACGTAAATGTCAAAGTTTAGTTCTCCTGCGACTGCTGTGTCACACAGCCTCATAAACATGCCACAACCTTTCTGAACTACAACCAACAAAAGGGATTATGCACTAATGGAACCAGATGGCATTATCACTTGGTTTTCAGGTAAATGCATAGATAAGTCTGTTGAGAAAAGAGTTTGGTTGAAAAGCACCTTTGCAAGACAACAAACGCCACCGAAATTTCCAATTCGTTCAGAAAACATCAGTGCAAGCATCAGTGGAAGCAACAATGTGATTCCACGGTTACAAGCACATAGTGCCCAGGTAGCACCTATTTGAACATGACAGACAATTTTTCTTTAGTGCAAGTAAGAGGTATGTGTTCCGCACGCTTGCGCAGGCTACTTTGGCCCCAGCAAAAACCCTGGGTTACTTGGCACCCAAGCCACCTGCGTCCTTAATGTTAAAAATCTGTAGCAGCAGGCGTTCATCAACAAGTGTTTCACTTGCAGATGGAAAAGCAGTAACAACATAATCATCGTTAACGGTCACCTATCATGGACACAATGCTGCATACGTTGGCCTGACCTCGAAAACATGTTACGAAACAGTATGCACAAACGCAAGTGAAAACCCACATTATGACGTCAAAATCACAAATTATTCCTGGAGGATGAGACACTTTGGAGAAAGCACTGAAATCAAGTACATTTAGCAGAATCCGTATGCAGCATCGTTTGCATCGAAAACGCGAGCAGCGTTTATAGGTGGACATCTCGCCGTAAATGTAACGCATCTTAGGGCCCCCCAGAATCTTACAGCATGGATCTGCTGTGATAGTTTCTGAACAGCAAAGGAAGGAAGCATGATCATCTAGGCACGCTATATTTATCTGGCACCTTAGTACGTGCGATGCGCGCCAATTTCATACTGGTCATGCGGCTCCTGTTACAAATGCCACATCGCAATGCTAGCAAAGAGAACAAGTGATCTACCTAAAAAAATCCACCTGTTCAGCGCTCACAGACAAGCTACACATCCTATAACGCAAGTTAGAACACGATTTGCTTAACGCTGATAAGGTTTTAGGGAGGCGCGGAATTCCCGCGCTCCACGTTAAATACATAGCTGCTGTTTTGTAGCATGCCCTCCCCAAACAATTTTCTACAGACAAAGGTATGACATTTTGTGGTTATAAACAACTATGTCAAAGACTGTCAAGCGCACCAGAATTGCTTTCCGTTTTCAAGCCGGTCGCCGGTTAACTTCGGGACGCTGCGTCGACCAAGTAATTTGCAGCTCTCGGCAACCGCCGCAGACCGCCGCTTGTAGCGCCCACGACCTCCTCTGCCTGGGCCCTGGCTTGACTAAATGATGATGGTGATGGCTGTTTGTATTGTATGAGTTTTGGCCTCTAAATCATCTAAATCGTCTAAATTATGAAAAAGTAATTACCAAAAGCAATAATTGTAGACAATTCAATCACTGAATTGATATTAAATGAATACAAAGGTGTACACTTCAGACTTCGTTTTGCAACTTTTCGCAATGACAAGTGGCTGAGGAAGGCCGGGAAATCCTTCACCGCCTTCACTGCCTTCACTCTAGAACCAAGGTCCAAGAACTCTGTTTCACTCGACAGTCGAGACAAGTTTATCGTCGACATTACCGTGCACATTGTCCAACCCGCAACAGAAAGTAGGATGAAGGTCACTTGATCATAACAGTATCCGATGTCAATGCTTACCTCATACGCTCACACCTGCAGAGGGCATTTGGCACCATAGCACATAACCTATCCGGCCGCTAAGAACTTCAGAAAATTGAATGCGTACTTGGGATCAACTAGACCAGAACCCTTTGGCCTGCCAAACAGCGTTCAATTCTCTCGCCGCTACTCGCGATCTTCAACACAGGAATGTGAAAAATAAGGTAGCGATAGAGGTAGGGGATGAGAAAGACCTAGGACATGCAATTTATGCCGATGACATTACAATATGGGCACATAAAGGCTCATAGGGAAAGAAACAAGATTCCCTGCAGAGAGTTATTTAGAAGCAGGAATGCGATATGCTAACAAAATTCTAAATTCATATGTGTCTGAGCCCCATACTCGAGAAAGCGGCAACGACTACAAATAGAGCTACACCTAAACAGGTGAAAACGCTGCACATATGTTAGGCCTAGTAGCACGCAGTGTCAACATTTGGTGCCACTAGGGAGGTCTGTAGATTCAGGAGAACAACAAAGCAGATCACACCGTACCTGAGGAAAACCACTACAAGTGTAGTGCGCATGATCCACTGCGGGTGATTAGAATGAAGAAAGGGTTCACGTAAGAATTAGGAAACTACCAGGCTAGTGCAGGCTTTCGTCTTCAGTCGCGTAACCTACGGCCTCCCATTCCAAAAACAAACAAACAAATTTTAGGCCAGGTAAAATGCAAGCACTGAAAAACTCGAAGACCTGGGAATACATAACACATCTGAAGAAATCGCGTCACTTATGCTCATGCAGCAGGAAAGGCTGAACTCAACAGAACAAGGCAGAGTCTTACTGCAAAAGCTAGGGTATCCCCTAAGACCACAATATTGCTGAGAGCGGACACTTCTTCCCTGTGAGGTACAAGGTAGAAGAACACATAATGGCATCTCCTGTTTCCAAAAACATGAGAGCAAAATATCACACGGACAGACAAGATGCCAGGGCCAGAGCTTTACAAAGTGAGTTTGGGTGTAACCGGAACATGTAGTGCACAGACGCCTGTAGAATAGCCAAAGACAAATAGACTGTAGTAGCTGCAAATCAAAACACTACAATCACAGCAATCGCACGAACCGACTCAGCACGGCAGAGTCGGCCGAAATGCCAAGTGCAAACCGAGGATGTCCTATTAATCTCGGACTCGTAGTCAGCATGCCGTCAGTACATGACCGGAACTTTATCAGAAATTACGGTGAAGGTGCTAGCAACACAGATGCACCAATATGTCACACAATCATTTTTTGCTGTCCTACACATGTGGGGCTAGGGATCTGAGTGCCGATTAAGACTCTCAAAGAACTTGGTCACCTTGCGCAACATCTTGGAGGCACAAAGAAAAGAAAGGCAAAAATTCAGTCTGCGACACCCAAACTTGATATAGGGCAGGCTACTGTATACACTCGTGTAAGGGCCGCACTTTTTTTCCGCGATTTTGATGGGGTGCAGCCCTTGCACAGAAGTGTGGATTTTTTGTTGAATTTTCGATCAGTGTATGGAAAAACCTATTTAATCGTGCCATATATACCTAATGATGGGATATCTGACGTCTAGCTGTGGAGATCCTTGCTAGATGTTTTCATCGGTATCGCTGCTCGGGCTCGGCTCGTCGCCGCTGCTCGGGTCATCCGCACGTTCATCTATCCAATCGTCCTCAGTGCCGTCCATGGCATTGGAAATCCCAGTGACTTTAAAACGATGACCTTAAAAGACTCAACAACGCGCTGCCGCTTGCTGGAGCGATCTTTTTTTTTCAAAATTTGGACTGTCAAGTTGGGGGGAGCGGCCCTTACACGAGCGTGGCCCTTATTAGTCGAACGTATACGGTACATACAGGCTGGCACCGGCTATAAACAAACACATAGCCCAATCTATTAATCCTCTATAAAATCCACCCAACACAATATTGGGACACATATTGTTTGTGGTGTTGGGAGCGGCCATGTCTCACCCACATAACGTGGACGTGTAGACTCAGGCCACCCAAAATTAACTAGCCCTTGTTAGGCACAAACCCATTTGAGAGGCAGTGGGAAGTCTGGCTTGCGAGCAAGGATCGGGAGAGCCAAGTTGCATTGCAATTGATCAGGCCCAGCGAGCTGCACAGGAAAGTGGGGCCCTAGACTAGTAACACGCAATGTTGCCACAATGTTGAAGCAACTTTCTCAATGTATAACGTTGGGTCAACATTTGGTGTTTCTAGGGATATATAGACTAGGCGACCCACCCACATTTGCCCTAATACCCAAAAGTAAAATAGTTTCTATTACTAACTGTCAAAGGGGAAGGCCCCTTCCCCAAACACACACTTTTGAAAGTGGTTGCGTGTCGGCAACACACTGCCAAATCCCACCAAGGCTAAGTTTTATTTCAACATAGTAGTCACGTAATTAATCATTTTTATTGCATATCCCCTGCTTCTGCAGTGAGAATATCTCCTGCCCTACCATGATCGTGGACGTGGCAGGTTTTCTGTGGTACGTGATGCTTTTTTGCCCTGTGTGCCGGCCAGCTCTGCAGAAAAGGCTACCGCTGAACAGGTCCCATCAAAGCAAGTTCGAACTTGCGTCTTTTCATGGATGTATTTACCAGTGGGGGTGCACAAGCCCTCCCATTGTCAAAAGCGCAGGAGCATGCAACGTACAGCATTTTCCTCCCACCCCCATAGGCTATCTACCAGGGAGGGGGGTGCAAGGGAGTGCTGGCTCTCCCACTGTCACAAGTCCGTGGGGGCTACGCCTCCCCCCCCTCCCCCCCATTTCCTGGAGTGGTGGCAACACACTGGCAAACCAACAGCTAGGCGAAGTTTTCTTTCGACACAGCTGTAGCATAATTAAATAATGCACTTTTATAACATATCCCCTTCTGCAGTAGTGAAGACTGCTTTCTGTGTCCCTCCATGACGCGTTATAGGTTTTCAACAGTGCGAGCCACCTATGCAACACTTTCACACCTTGCTCTATAGCATTGCGGAAGAGCCTACCACAAAGCAGGGGCTCAATAACGCCAGTCTATGACATTCTCTATTCATTCATTTCTACCTGATGTCAATATTACATGCACCAGACAGAAGCGTGGACGTGAACGAGCAAATTTTATGAAGATTTCAATCAATTACTGTCACTACTTAAAAAAAATTCCTTTTCTTCCTTTGAAAATATACAGCATTGCCTGCACAGCCGATGAGCACACAGAAGTTCTACTTTGACTGACCTAAAGTACAACACAATGTGATGACTGTTCCAACTGCATCTCCAATGGCCTTGCTTGTTCATGCTGTGGCTTGCAACTACCACAGTGGCTTCAACCAAGGCATTAAAAAACGCATCATATTAGGTCAGAGGAGTTCAAAATGCTATGTTGTACACATGTACGAAAGGCTCGACAGCATTGTACTAACCCAAGATATTTATAATATGCAAAAAAATTCATTTTTGCCAGATGCTGCGAGTAGCCACTGCCAAAAGGATCAGTGAGAATGCTATTCCCTTCAGAACAAGACGCTGTCCAGCTGTTCTGAAGTTTAGGTATTGTTCGTTATATTAATGTGCTGTTTGGTGTGTACAATTAAGTAATTGAGTTTTCATGGTTTTGTGACAGTGCATAACAGGCAGGGGATTTTAGCGCAGACCAAACATTTCTGATAGAGAGCAAAGGAGCTAATGATGAGAAAGATGGAGCAGTTCTAATTAATGTTGTGTCTAGCAAAGAAAAACGAGCCCTTAAAATTCCCCTTCTTTCGTTCTGTCTACAGAAGAGCTTGTAGCGAGTGTCCCACCTCAGGAAGAAGAGGAGGAGGAAGAAGTAACCTTTATTGAGGAGGTACCAAGAATTTCAGCTAAAGAAGCACCGACGTACTTGGAAAAAGTGAAGCCCTTCGCTGCCCAGCAGAGTGTTGTGCCGGCGAAGGTTTGTAAGAGCTTGGACAGCGACTCAATTTATGACCACTGCATCTATAATGCACAAGTACAGCAAAAGAGTACTACAATCTTCAAAACGTGCTAAATAAGCAGAAATTTACATTCAAATGAGCAGCATTGAAAATAAAAGGGTTCACATTTCATTTCAACAACTGATGTTTTCTTTAGCTCCTGATAACAAGTTGCAACATAGCTATTTCAATTCAGCAAACTTTCATATTAACGAACTTTTTCCTGGGGTCCCTTGAAGTTCGTTCAACTGAAGTTTCACTGTATAATGATGCTTTATACAGGGTGTTTCATGTAACAAGAACCAAGGATTTTAAAAAAAGTGGTTAACTGAACGAAACCAACAACATATATTTTGCCATTATGTGGTGCTCACTTTGTATTTTTATATTGTGCTTAACTGATTAATTAACTAAGATCAATTATGCAAAATTTTTAATAATCATTTTAGGGCCAAGTGCGTATCATGACGTAGAGAGCATTTCAAAACCACCTGTTCTCTCTTTTGAGAGAACGTACATGCTGCATGGCGATTTTTTGCAGCATTTAAAGAAAGCCCTATTTAAAGAATGCAATATAGTACTACCTTAATGAGCACCACATGACAGCAAAAAATATGTTGGTTTCATTCAGTTGCAACAAATCACTCTATTTTAAATCCTTGCTTCTTGTTATGTGAAACCAGTGTTGTAGGCATTACCGAAAAAACTAAGTATGTTACTCGTTACCCTAACAAAGACTGCATTACCGCCCTACGTTACCTACAAAAAAAAAGGTAGTAATGTGTTAACGTAACCCAAAAAAAGTAACGCAAGTTACTTTTGCTGTTACTCCATTGTCAGGAACTTGAATCAGTGCACCTTCGCTGCCCAGAATTACCCAGAACCCAGAATAACAATTGAATACAGCTCGTATTTATATTTCACACAAAATTTCTAGCCCAAACAATGATTTTAGCTGAAATACTGATATAACAAGAATATTATTTCTAGCTGAAATACTGATATGACGAGAATACTTCGCGCAAGTGTGCCAGACTTTAGCAATATTATAGTGGCCTAAAGTTAACCACAGACTTACACGTGATGGCGTATAACTTTGTGGCGCATGGTAAAGCCACCTCTAAAAGTTACAAGAAAAAGATAATGAGATTTCGACATCAACGCTCTCTGGAAAGAAAACATCCCTGATCTCTCATCAAGTTTACAGTAATACTGATGGCGTTCTTCTACTAACGTACAAAACATGTGCGTAAATTTTGTAGCAATAAAAAAATGCTTGAATCCGTCTATTTCATTTTCCTGTGCTGCCCTCTGCCGTTTTGTTAGGGCTTTGGTAGGGACCGGGACGTCGTCTCTCCGAGATGAAGAGATGTTTCGTGACTTTCCTGCTAAGAGAGAGCGCATGCGCAGGGGCACCGTGAAACAGGCGGATTGCATAGTCCCAGAAAAAATATTTGCTACATAATTTTTGCCCCTTTAACCATATAATTGTCACAAAAATTGCAAGTGCTTATGTGAAGGCATTCAAGGTTCATCTTCACTCGCTCAGGAATTCAACCACCACAAAGCAAATTTTATTTTGAAAACAAAACTGATAAACAGTGCTATAGTATTGCAGGGACAACTTTCGGACAACTACGACTTGAAGAATTACAGCAACAGCTCTATTTCAAAGCTGTCATTTTACCGCTTGCCTCGCTTTTTAGTAAATACGTCCACACCTAGGGTAAATGGGCGCTCAGTGGACACATTGGATGGTACTTCTATTGTTAGCGCCTGATGAGCCGGCAGCAGTCTGGTAATTCAACAAAAAGGATAGCTCTGGGAATGTGGTGCCTACGAGACGAGAGTTTTGTGTAAAACTCCTAGGATAATTGGTATAAAAAGTAACTAGTAACATGACACCTCACATTACCGAAAAATGTTAACGTAAGTAAATTACCCGTTACAGCTCCGAAATGGTAATGAGTACATTGCCGAAAAAAGTTATGCTTTACAGGTAACGGTGTTACTTGTAAAGCGTTACCGCCAACACTGCGTGGAACACCCTATATATGGTCACGCAGCGAACTAGTTGATACGCCACTGCTCACCCCATGCATCGTCCTTGAGTGCGTTTGAGAATAACAAAATCTGGCCTAGTCGGAATCAAATTTTAGCAGGAAAAATATATATATATATATATATATATATATATATATATATATATATATATATATATATATATTTTTTTTTTTCCTGCTAAAATTTAAATAAAGAAAGCTTGCTAAATATGAAAAATAACACGTGACTACGCTCCCACCCGCAAAGGAAACCAGCGCCCTCAAATAAGCTTACTGCAAACAACCGCTTTGCCTGTTGCCTTTTGCGAAACACAGCGTTCCGCATTTTGGCAAGGGTACAGGTCGGGCGCCAGCGATATGCGTGCAATTTCGCTGGGATTCAATCCGTTCGATAGTACGCCGCAATCATCCCTATCTCACGGTTGACTGTTCTCATTGATAACGCGGCAGGTGTTCTTATTACGGCCTGACTCTGTAAAACCAAGCGGTGCGTTTCTTAGGCCGGGGAGTGGCAGATAGGGCTATGCGTTTTTTTTTCTTTCTGCATTTTTTCCTTGATACTGTCTGCCTCATAGCGAGCCTGTTTGAGGGTGCTGGTTCCCGACGCGCGCAACACTCTAGTCACGTGTCACTTTTCATATTTCGCGGGCTTTCTTGATCAAGCGAAAAAAATGAGCGCGCAATTAGCACGTTGTTGAAAGTAGCGCAGTTAGATGCCATTTGAACATGCCTACATACGACTCATTGACATTTTGACAATTAGGCGAGTACTTGTCGAGTTAGAAATATAATTATGACTAATTAATTAAACCTCATTAACGAAAAAAATAGCAGTGGCTACTCTAGTGTACTAGGAACAATATGATGCAGGTTTGATTCGCGTAACGCCGTTCCTCTTTTTTTAAATCGTGCTGCGTGATAGCTGGGACACCCTGTATATACACATACATAGAGACGTGGACCAAGAGAAAAAGATATCTCACGACAAACCGGGACATGCTGGGACAAGTGAAAGAAATTCAAGTCAGTTATTTCATCTGTGGGCAGTCACTTCTAACAGCGAAGCTGTTTAAGCTGGCCGGAAAAACTTTGGTGTGTTCAAAAAACTATCAACATCTCGAACGGGTGTGTGCCACAGAAATTGGGCAAATCCCACTACTCACCGCTGGTCCACTAAAACTGAAGAACGCAACAGATGGGCGGCAAACACCAATTAGGATTTCTAGACAGACGTAACCAGTAATTGAGAAAAGCTTTAATAAACTGATGGTACGAACCCAGTGATAAACGGCGTGGCCGCACGTTTCAGCTTCACAGAAGCATCTGTACGGAGTGCTTCAGCGGCAGTTATGAGAATAGTAGGGAACAGGAAAGGCAACGGCGGCTGCGAGAAGACCCCGAAGCGATGGAAGCCCTACACAGACGACAACGTCCCCGAGGAGGCGCGATCGCTCAGTTTCAGCTAGAGTTTCTGTCTCTGGAGTTTCGACATCCGTGTTGTGTCTGTGACTCTCTGTCGTTAAACTCCAACCTCTCTGCGCTGAGAAGCAACCTAGAAACAACCTAGCATCACCTAGCTAAAGCCTAGCAACAACCTAGAAGCAACGAGATTAGACTTCAGAATCGTCCACCTATGCTGTTTCAAGCCTTGCGTGACTGAGTGCAAGCTTCGCCATTTTTTTGTCCAGAAAACTGCATGAACACTGAAACCAAATAATGGATATGATAATCTGTGCACTCCACTTAAGTTCATGCCTACATTCTACATTTTATTTTATATTCAGGCTTAATTTTTCTGCAGGGGTGTAGCCAGAGAAATTTCTTTGGATGGGGTACTACACCTCTGCCTGTTCAAACTGCTTGAACTTAAAATGTGCCTTCTAAGCTTCAGAGTAATTCGATAAGTGTCATCTCATCACTCTGCTATGTCACTTATGCAACTGGATATGGTTAAAATGGAATTGAGAGGCACTGCGAAGCACCACGCGACGCAACACAACCTTTAAAATCCCGCTGCATCTACCATTAACTGTGCTTCCCATAGGGTGCCAATTCTGGATCCTAAACTGCCAAAGGCAACATTCATTTATGCACCCAAAGTCAATATTGAAGCTTCCAGGAGCTGAAGGCGAGAGAATGGGTTTTTGTTCCTGCAAGGCCTGGTAATCTGTCGCGACCTGTATAGGTGTACAAGCGGATTCATTAACCCGCAGTACTTCGAAGAAGCAGCAACTTCCAATAAAATATAACTTATGGCAACAGTACTGCCAGAGTTCAAGCACATTGATATCCAACATGCACAATTGTGCTGCTGCACATGCACAATTTCACAATTGCAACACGCACAAGTGACAGAACATACACAAAAATTACCTTAACTGCTTGTTTTTGCATAGGTTAGAAATTCTGAACACACAAAATCATTGTCACTACTGTCAAGTCGCAATTGTCCCGCACCGACTCACTGCAACTTGTGAGACATCCAAATAAAGCAGTTTTTTTTTTTTGGAAGAATGGTAGACCATGTCCTTCACTTGAACCAGGGCAATCTATTGAGGTACAACGGCACTTGGCATAGCTGTACATTATTTCAAAAGCACAAATATGAATGTCAATGGTCACCTGTGCAAGGAACGCTTTGCATTAATCGTCTTATGATATCTACTCCACGTACATGAAGTTTGCTATAAAATTTAGAATTCAGTGAATCCGTATTTGCTATTATATAAGTAAACATACCTTGCAGAGCCCAAGCGGGGCAAAGTAAAGGGGACAATCAGACTATTAAAGGACCCCTGACACCAAATTTGGAAACTCGAGATGCTTGTGTTGTTTAATAGTCCTGCATGCACGGGCACTTCCGACCGATTGAGTGACGAACGTTGCCTTAAGATATTTTAATTTGGTTTTAAAGTAAGCGTGGGTGCTCATCTGAGTTTTCAGCACCTCGTGACATCGCCACTAGTATGAGGGAGACAGAGGCCCCGTGTGACGTTTCACGAGTAAAACGAGTATTGTCGATCTCAGAGAATATTTGCAGGGCGAGGGACTATTGTTGGTCACTCCTATCGCTCTGTTGTCGGGCAGCTCTCAACGTAGTTCTGGCTAACTTTCTGGGTAGGGGGCGCATACTTAACAATAGCAAAGCACCCGCATCGTTTTATTCTTTACAATGCGCAAGGCCCCGATCTGAAAACTGCACTATTGCACTTTCAACGACAGCAAAGCTTGAGTGCACGTAATCTTAGGCGCTCCCCCGCTGTGCGGTGCCCGTTTCTTATGGTAATTAGGCAGGCGTTTTGAACTTACGCAAAATTGTTCTCAATTAACGATGCTAACATTAACTATACGATGTGTTAGAGCATTTACGATTAAACTTCGAGATCACAAGACACAAAACTACAAATTACAGTAAAAAAGTCTCAGACAAAACCTTCGCTGTTGGGGGTCTTTTGAGGGATGCGACAATGAAAACCGTTTTGGTTATTTACAGGGATAAAGTGATGAAATTTCATATGCAGATGCGAATTATGCTGATATGAAATTGGTTTTGAGCCATCTGTTGTAGGTTGATAGTCTCATTGTCATTCCAAAATTAATCAATGAATTAGGCATAAGTTTGTCAAAATTTTGCACAAGGAGATTCACAAGGGGCCCATTTTGTGCCATAAAGGTACTAGTTTATTTCTTAATATTTAAAAAAAGCTCACAGAAAAATTTAGAAATCACCTATACATATTGTCCAACAACTTTTACAAAAGGCCAATTATAAAAATCTGTACGACGTGCAGACAAATATGCACAGCTTTACAGCACTCACCAATGTTTCAAAATTTAAGTGAAAAAAACAAAAACAGAATGGTTATCTTTGTTGTTAAATGGCACGAGGATGACCAACTGCAACTGCACATAAAATGAAAGAGAAAACTGAGCTCAAAGCCAAGAAAACTGAACTCTGAAGGGAGCTGGTTCCATTTTTCATTGAAGAAATGAAACATTATGGCTACCTTGACCTCAGATCTCTTTATGCAATGATGCCAAGATGGCAGCACTGTCCCAAAGGAAAGCTGCAAGACTGGCATTTTTTAAAGCCCAGTTGTTTCATAGTTTTTGATGGTAGCACGCAATGATGCCAAGATGGCAGCACTGTCCCAAAGGAAAGCTGCAAGACTGGCATTTTCTAAAGCCCAGTTGTTTCATAGTTTTTGATCGTAGCACACTAGTAAACTGCTTTTTTCTTAACTTCTACTTACTTTGTTCTAATATTTCACCAGTATATAAAAGATGGTCTGGGCATTGAGAAAAAAAAAAAAAAAAAAAAACTGACAAATGAAACATTTTGACGAAATTTACCATTCCCATAGCTACGTCCCCTGTTTATAATAATCATGCACGGGAAGCACCTAGCCCAAATGACAGAATACACGCACGAAACAACACAACTGCCACGTTTCCACCAGCAAATTTATTTTCTGCATTCACTTCTTTTTAGGTGCAGCTTTCTTCTCTCTCTTCTCTGGCTGAGATTTCTTGGCAGCCTTCTTTGAAAGGGACTTCAATTTCAAGAACCGGAGCCGCACAACCTTGTTGAACTGTGGACAAGGAAAGAGTCAGGTTTTGTGCTATGTTCAAGGATAAGTGTATTGTCATGAGAGAAAATAGTACTACAGGGCAACTATGCAATTCTTATGTTGTGTAAATGTGAGCATTAATTGCCACAGAGTGTGCTACATGAAGTGCACTGTATCCCTGACCATGCGAAAAGAGTGACAGCATGGCGAGCTGCACTGCAATCTAGTGAATATCTGCTAGACACAGCCTTACCAGGCATACAACCATTCACCACTGCTGCATTTTGCAATAATGGCAATGTGGTTAGCTTGCATGACTACAGAGCGATAGCAGTGGCGGTGGGGCAGAGGTTTGAATCCCCATCTGGATACCTTTTTGGTGATGACGCCATTCATGTGCAGTTTTTCCAAGGCACAATAGAATCACAATGTACACTTCAGCGGCAATTTTCAAACTGCTGCTGCGTCAATACTCAAGCACAAGTTTCGTGCAACGTTGTCATACAGCACGAGACAGGTGCAGATGTGGTCACTGCATGCAACTGTGCTGCATGTTCACCCACTCTGTTGAGACTTGTTAGGAAAGCTCGAGTGATGTGGCAGTGCATGCCGCTTTGGAGCAGCTAAAAGTCCATGGGTGTCAGATCACAGTTCCTTCGATATACAAAAAGCATGTTTATACAAATGGCTGTCGTGTCACTGGCTTGAATGGCTGATATAATGGTGGTCACTACCAAGCTATGCTGTGTATACTGTCTATCAACGCTAGTGCTTGCATGCTCAGCTCACCTCCACTACGTTATGGCAGTTCACAACATTGATGAGGTGCTGTGCACTGCCATTCCTTTCCACTTAGCATGTTGTCAGTCATGCATGCAACAACCTTGACCAAGACAATCTGTACTCAAATGATATGAGCATGTGAGCACACATCACTTCAGCAAGATTGCAGCTTGGAAAGGATGCTCGCTCAAGTCTGCTAAAGGCTCATATGCCAGTACACAGTTAGGTTTTTTAAAAATAAGATTGTCTGAAATTCATTAGGTTACAAAAATTAAAGCACTGACTTATTAGCAACTGGTTACAGACTCTTCAAATGAAGGGCTTGCACCATGGTCAGTTGACTCTGTGCCAGGCATCATGTCTTCTCACAATACCAGTAACAGTTGTCCATTCAACAGAGCGCGAGTGGAACCAAGGCATGGACAGGGGACTAAGACTTGGACACGAGCGCTGACTTGAGTCAGCACCTGTGTCATACAATTCTTCGTCCCGCGTCCGTGCTCTGCAGGTTCATTGAAATACATTAAAGGGACCCTGTAACGGTTTTGACGATTATGTACGAACACATTGAGCCGGTAGAACAAGTCCTAAGGATCATTTACAGACCTATTTAAGCTCTGTGCGAAAACTGTGTAATTTATAACAAGGCTTTAAAGCTGCGAATTGCCACCGATCACAGCGGCTCAGCCAAACGCGTTTTCAAACCGCCCACTCCCAGTGCGCGCCTTATTGGAAGCGCGACGTCACGCAGGCGGCTGATCTGATTGGATATGTCCAGTACACGTCACTGAACCTCCTGTGGGCAGCGAGCGTCGTCTGCCTGTGTTACAACGTACTCCGTGTTGACGTGAGCTGAGCGAGAGTGTTTATCTTGAGGTTTCTTTTCTTGGACATAATTGCCCCAGCCTTGTTGTGCACTACGTATCTAGCAATTTCTAGCAATTGGTGACTTGTAAAGCTGCGACATCGTGCAATGTTCGTGAGGCATCTGGCGAGCGGAATCCCTTCAGCTCGTCACTGCAATGAGCGTCGTGCTCTCGCTATCCGTTCAACGCCACGATCCACGTTTTTGTGGCTGTAACTTCACCCCTGAAGACACAACCACATTGCCCGAGTTTACGCTTATCGATGACCGTTCTCGAATTATTTTTGTTTGTCCGCATGCTGTTGCAGATTGTCGCCGTACAGGAGAATAAAATAAGATCTGCTGGTAGTGTGGCGGCACCTGTCGGAGCAGATATCAACCACTCCACGAGCTTAGTCTTTATTGGGCCTCCGAGATTACGCGCAACCCGTAGCGAAGCTCAAACCGTCGAGTGCGCTCATGAGAGCGCTGCGATCGCCGGCGATGTCAGGGTGTCTGAGTTAAGGGTGCAAGGCAGTGGTGAGGAGGAGGGTATAGATATAAATTCCGTAGCGGCCTTGGTACACAGTGCGTCGCTTAATTTCTGGTGCGAATGATTTGGGGATGCTCCTGCCTAAACGCTGACAAAACTTAAAAAAAAAATACCGTTTCAGAGTCCCTTTAACATTCCCACTCGCCCAACTTGCCGTGGTAATCTATTGTGATATTACTGGCTCCATGTGGTCTATGCATGGCCAGCAAGCTCAATTTTCAAGATTTTGCTATGAGCTTTTCAGTTTTAAGCTGACTGTGTTCCACTTGATAATTTGCAAATTAGAAATTAACCACAAATTTGTTACTGGGAGAACTTTCATTAAAAAGTCGCTAAAATGTTGCAGTGAAACCTCATCTATCAACTTAAACCATATTACATACCAATCTGAAACAACAAATTTGGAGCTGCTTACATGGGTTCTCACAAACCATGGTAAACACAAGCATTTATGGTTGGTTTTGGGCACAATTAGTTTAACAATTAAATGTACTTAATCAGTGAAATAGTTGATAGCCAGCCCACGGCTTCTAGGACTGGCAAAAATGCAGAATTTCAAGATGTAGTACGCACCGACTGCTTTGCCCGCCGCAGCTTGAACCGGTCGAAATCGTTCATGTTGGCCTTCTATTGGAAAACACAGACAAGCAAGCAGATTTGTAGAGAGCACAACTTAACAAGTCACCAAGCATAAAACACTGCAAATCAGCATCCAAATATCGTCAAGTACGAATCAGACGGCACTTCCTGGATGAATTCATCACATGCCCCAAAATGACATACTGCTACACCAGTGACTGGCCCACTGTGCAATGAAATAATTAAGTATCAGTGTTCACAACAGATTAAAATTATAATAAATGCGATATCACACTAAACAAACACATCCTTAAAGAGTACTGACACAAAATTTTGATGGCGAGACAACTTGAGGGATAGATTTGTGTGGACACACATGCACCATCTATGAAATATCAATGGATATAGCCTAGAACATATTTAAAATCACTTTTTAAGTGCGTGTCGCGCCACTGCTCACGAAGTATGCCTTTGGTTTTCGTGTAAACAACCAACCGCCACAATCCTTGCGAGCGCTCCCTCCTAGCAGAACTTTTCAACGGAAAGAGGGGGCAAACTTGCAAAGGCTCACCACACTTCCACTGGCACTGAGATTTGAGTCGTCTGAGGACCGACGCAACAATGCAATGTGGTGGACATTAGTGAGACGATGACTGCAATCTCCACCCCGTTCTGTCTTATCTTTCCTGCCTTCCTTTTTTTTCTCTCTTTTTCTTCTCCGGCTAAGACGCGACCTTGCGTCCACCTGATCTAAAGGGTACGGCCACCACTCATCATCATAATGTCCTCGCCTCGGCAGTGCAAGGGGGGGGGGGGTCACACAGTGCAGTCCACTTATAACGATATCGAGAAATACGAAAAATATGATCGTTATAACCGGTGATCGCTATATCTGGACTGCCGCTATTAAAAAAAAAAAAACAACGACGAACGTACCTTCGTAGCTCCGATCCCGAATTCACCACTTGCACTAAAGAATAGATGTTCTTGAAAGCAGGATGTCAAAAACGCAAAAACAAAGCTTTATTTTAAGCTCCAACGAGAGAGTCAAGCTTTAGGCGCACCTAAATAGTCCGATATTTTCGCCTGCTTTCGCGGCAGTCGCAGCTTCACGACTGCGGCGTGCATGCCTTCCAGCTGCTGCGCGAACACTTCCGGCAGTCCTTTGGAGTGCATGAAGTCAATCAACTGGTCGATCGTCGACAGTGCACTTAACGTGGACATGGAGGTCGGGGCCAAAGTGCTACTGCCAGCCTCGTTGTCACTGTCGCTGCTGTCGTCGCTCAACGCTGTCGCCTGCCGCGACAACACATCCCCGGCGATCGCCTCGTCAGTGATTTCTTCGCAGGACGATGCAGCGCAATCTGCCGTCAGAAACTCGTCCATCGACACGCCATCTGTGTCACAACCAGCGACGTGCGCCCAGAGCTCAGCCAGGTCGGCGGCTTCAGCTGTGTCGGTCGCGCTATCAGCAGGCGGGGAAGCTTCGTCCTGGCGCACAAAGCCCGCCTTCTTAAAACAGTTGCTGATCGTGGACTGTTTGACCTCGTACCAAGCCCCATACACGAAGCGCACGGCCTTCAGAAGGCTGATCTTCAACTCAGCGTCGGCCGACGTGCCAGGAGCTGGGCGGTCAATGACCAGTATCAGCCACTCCAGCACGCGCCGCCGATACAAGGCTTTAAAGTTAGCGATGATACCGGCATCCAACGGCTGCAGACCTGCCGTCGTATTTGGAGGCAGAAACATCAGTTCAATAGATGTTAGCTTGGGGCTGACGGCGTGTGCGCTGCAATTGTCAAGTAGCAACACCACTTTTCTGCCTTGACCTTCCATTATCCCGTCCACTTCGAGCAGCCATTCCTCAAATAGTTGACGGGTCATCCACGCTTTTTTGTTGCTGCGATAGCGGACCGGGATATGCTGATTTTTGAAGCATGTCGGTTTCTTTGATCGCCCGATCACGAAGGGCTTGAGGCGGTGGCTCCCGTCCATGTTGGCGCACAGCAACACTGTTACCCTCAGTTTGGAATGCTTTCCGCCGGGGCATGGGTCACCTTTTAGTGCGTGCGTTTTTGACGGCATCATTTGAAAAAAAAGAGCGGTCTCGTCGCAGTTGTACACGTCCTTGTCCGCGTAGCGCTCCAGGACGCCGGGTAGCTTTTCCAGTAGCCACTCCTCTTTTGCCTGGGAATCCAACGACGCCGCTTCTCCTACCACGTTTTTGTAAACAATGCCGTGTCGATCTTTAAAACGCTGTATCCAGCCTCCTCCAGGCTCAAAATCCGGCCGTCCGAGAAGAAAGGCGAAATTTTTAGCCTTCGCAGCAAGTATTGGCCCACTGATGGGCACGTTACGGGCACGAGTGGTCAGAAACCAATTGTACAGCGCCTCTTCGACGTCGGCGTACAGAGGCTCCCTAACCCTTTTCCGCTGGTCGGCGTGGCCGCTCGTTCCGGCCTTGGCAATCGCTGTGCTCCCAGTTTTCAAAATTGTGGATACTGTCGACTGGGCAAGCTTGTACTTCTTCACGAGGGCGCTCACCTTGAAGCCGCGCCGAGAATCCTGCAATATTTGCAACTTTGTGTCAAGTGACACAGCTTTGCGCTTGACCGGCGCCATCTTCAAGGATGTCGGGATGTCCGCTGATTTCGTGAGGGGCTACTTGCTTCGGCCGCCGCTCGCACAAAGAGACTGATCCCCGTATTCTCAAACAAGCCTCGACTCGAATTTCGTCCTTCACTTGACCGAGTTGAGGATAGCGCCGCTGCTCGACTGAAAATGACGCCACGCTTCTCAAGAATTACTGCAGATTATCGTTGATATGTGGTTACTTTTTCTGCCGAGAGACGGGGCTCCTATCGACTTCCTCAAGTCAAGGTGAAGCGTTGAGTGGAGGGTCGTAGAATACGGGGGTGAGAGGAGGAGGACGCGCGGCACCGTCGCGCCAACTTGCTTTTCGCCTTTTTTTTTTTCTTCTCCCTCTCCTTTCGGTGCGATTGTGGGCCACGCGCGAGTGGCGAGGCACGCCAACGTGAAGCGGCTAGCGCCATCTTGTGGCGCGTTGCGCAAGCTCGCGATGCACTCGGCGCGTGGGCTGCGCGGGCGGGACACGCAGCGCGGAAATGGCGGCAGATACGAACTCGCATAGGTAAACGTTTCGCCCCGTCTCTGCATCGTTCGTCTCAGGGGAATTTGAAACGCAAATGTAACGATTATTATACACAGAAAATGCCGCCCAGACGGCAAATTTTGATCGTTATATCCGATATGCGGCCATTAACATATCGTTATATATGGTTTTTTTCCTCATAGACTTAATGCATAAAATGACACACTTGACTCGACCCATCGTTATAACCGATATATCGTTATATGTGGTATCGTTATAAGTGGACTGCACTGTATTTACGTCTCAGAGGGGATTATAGCAGCACCCAGGAAGCCTTCGTTGAAAAGAGTTGTCAACGCGGCGCTCATGTGCACGTGATTTTGTGTACTCATGTAGCCAGCTTTTGCATGAAAACCCCGCCTCACCCGGCGCTCTCTGAAACCGAAACTGCAACAGAGCACTATAAACAGTCTCCAAATAACTATCCATCACGTGCTTGAGCAAACAAGCTTTCCAGCAGTGATAAGTGGGTCGTTAGCTACTAATTGCAACAGAAAAGAACAAGATGTAAAATTTCAGTGCTCCTTTAAGTTGAGGAAGTTCTAGTTGCACATAAGAGAACAGGTTGAACCCCTAAATAAAAAGCAATTAGAAAGTCTACAATTCCCTTCATGACTGTGCAACTACTCTGGAGGAAAAAAAGAAAGGAGAAAAAGAGGGACAGGAGATATGACACAGCTTTTGCAAAAATGTACAATTTCCACAGTTGCCTAGATAAACCTGATTGCACTTAGTGCTAGCATACACATTTTAATGCTTTCAGTTTTGTATGCTGCAGGAGGTATCAGTAAACTGAAATTGGCTAAACTGTGCAAGTTATCTTATGCACATAACAGTACTACTGCTTCACTCAACTTTCACAAGAATACATAGGACATGGGGCTTGAGTTGAAACTGTTACAACCACCACCAACAAATGACTATGAGAACACACCAGACGACGAGCAGCGAGCTTCTTGGCAAGCGCAGACTCGTTCCACTTCTGAGTAACATCATTCTTCTTCCAGGCCTTGCGTACAACCTTTGTGGATGTGCCCATAGGGACCCGGATTTTCTGCCGAGTGAGTCTCATGTGCTTGAATGGAACTGCTTGGCGTGGTACTCCGGTTTCAGGACCATCAACCACAGCCTGAAACCAAAGAAACTAATCAGTACCTCTGTTTCCAGCTCACACTGGTGTTGCAAAGATGACTGATCCAGGGTTCGTACAGGTTTCAAAGGAGAAAATTCAAGGATATTCAAGAAATTTGAAGGGCCTGTCACACGTTGAACTAAAAACTTAATCCAAATGAGGATTTTTTTGTACTTAATGTTTCAAATTTAGACTAAATGTATCCAACTCATATACAGTTGATACTCAATTTAATGAAGTCATCACCACATTCAAATTACCATGTCAAATTGGGAAGCTTGTAAAATCGAGGAAGGGGTTTTCCAGCCCTTCGAAACCTAAAATTGTAACATACACACACCCAATATCTACCACGGCATTGTTTTTTCTGCTAGCCCACACATTCTCGTGTGAAAATTCTGTTCCGGTTTAATGAACATGGAGCCTCACATGTGGTCCAGGCAATGCAGGCCAGGTAGACAATCGCGCGAAATCTGACATGCATTCGAAATGCAAAGACTGAAAGAACGAATGCTCCTGAAATTCAAGGGTTTTCAAGGACCTGTACGAACCCTGCCAGTAATCTTTCTCATGTTAGAACCTCGTAAAAAACACTTAGGAACTAATGCACAGAGACTTAAGCAGATACGGATGAGCACCAGATGTGCATATTACTTTGTCAGTGTGGGTAACAGTTAAAAGCAGTTTATATACTGAATTGTAAAAATGTACTTTCATGATTATTTCATTTCTTAAAGTTGACCCTTGCATTAAATTTGAACGATGTCAGAAATTGATCACTTAAGCCATTTTAAATTTCACAATCCACATGCACAGTATGGCATCCCTCACTCCAGAAGGCAGGCACAAGTCAGCTGCACAAGTGCAGCCAACAGCCTTATGAACTCTGGCCTGGTCAAGCAATATCTTTGTGGAAAAGAGCACACACGCAGACCAAAATGAAAAATGAGAGAATGCAATGTGCTCGACCATGGGAGGCATATTTACGACTGAAATTTCAGTCAGTGGCTTTATCTGAAGCTATTTTTCACCAAGAAATGCACACTTTAAAACCAAATGATGAAACTATCCCATTAACACACTGTCCTTTATTCATGCATATATTTTACATTGGATTCCATATTCAGACTTTGTTCTGACCTATTAGAATGCACTCTAAAAATTTTACTGCATGAACCTTCCTACTTACATGTGCCCTAAGGTGTATGGTATGTAATCAGTTTTGTTGGTAAATGTGTTTCTTCAATTTTCTTACAAATAATGTCTGTGGGGCAGTCAAGTAAATCTGAATGCATGTCAACTAAGGACACACACACACACAACATTAGCTGTGAACTGTAAAACAACATGGCATACACTGATGCCACCTGAATGAAGCACCCAACACACATGCTTTTACTACAAAGGTGAAGCAGTGGTCAGATCCTTTTTCATCTCTTAATAAGAGCATGTGTATTGTAGTTTCTACCAGCTGTCGCTTGCTAGAGGTCCTCGGCAAATGGAGGCCTCAAAATAAACAAACCAGCCAAAGTGGCTGTTTTTTCTAACTTCTTTATTACAGCACCAATTCGCAAAATTTTTGCAGCAGCATGTTCAAAGCATACAAGAACGCAGTTTTGGACCTTCACAAATTTTGAACCTTGAGGTTGTTTACTGGCCCGTTTAGAACATTAATCAGCCCAACAGTTTCTAATAACAGAAAAGGCTTGAGATATTTGTCAATGCTTGATAAAATGTGGAATTGACATATTTCCAGCATGATCAGAAAATAAAAGATGTCACTCTCCCACGGGGTGACTGCTGCTTCACACACTGAAACAATATTGAACCGAGAAATGCTAAGGCAGCTTTTAGCATACAGTATTTGTAGACCTGCCTAGCTAGAGTACGTGCACCATTTAGCAGACTGGCAAGAGCAACTTTCAGAACTCATGTTGTCGTCAAGTACGTGTCTGACGGCAATTCCTATCAAAAGCATGAGGGTTCATCATATGTTGCTCTAATAGCAGTCACTGCAAGGTGCATCTTTCCCTGTTGTCAGCTATGTGATCAGCAAGTTCGCAACACAAATATGTGCATACATGCTGCAGCAAGGTCTTACGAGTTGCAGACAATCAGAGGACTGGAATCGCTCAATTGTAATCTCATAGCGACATCGAAATATTGAGAAAAATAGGGGTTTATAATAGACTTCTCAAAGCAAAATAGGCAAATTTGATTTATGCTTCAGAACCAATAACGAGACCCCGTGTACTTGAAACGGACTCGAGCCTGATCATTTCACCACCTACCAGCGGTCATCGACGACCGCTGACAAATTCAATCCGAAGTGAGGCCGATCGCGATTGACCGCGTGGATTGTCACTTGAAATTCCACGAAGGGACACCTGTGCACTGAGTCTAGCACTAGTACAAACACCACTTCTTGTCTTCCAAGCTACCTCCCGAAATCGTTTGTACACCAACAATTATCTTAAGGACGCACCCTGTTCTGGTCGACAATATTGACGATGCCGCAGAGTCGTCCCCGATATTTGCCATGGGTCAGGTAGACCACCCGGCCGATCTCCACAAATGTCCGCAGGGTCTGTTGGGCAACAAAAGAACGTTTAAGCGCTGTTCAGTCCCAGATTCATGCCCGAAAGGCACAGCAACGTCAAACAATCGTCTGTCAAAGAAATATATACACACATATATATAATGAGCAACGTTCAGAACTCACATTGTCGTCAAGTGCGTATCTGACGGCAATTCCTATCAAAAGCATGAGGGTTCATCACGAGTTGCTCATGCAGCCACGGAATAGCGAAATTTGAGCACTACTTTATTCGTTATGGCACTTCTCATTTCAATACGCAGCTGGCCTAGCAACGATGTTCGGCCAGCAGCGTTCATAGTGAACGATGAGCGCACATGTTCAGAATGAACGGCACTGAAAATGCACGCCGGCATACACGTGTGGCTAGACAAGCTGCATGCATCCAAGAAAATTAAGCGAGGTAGCCATCACTGCACAGAATGGGCAAAATCTCATAATGGTACACGCCTCAGCTTGTCAAATTCATATCAAAAACATGTCAACGCAAAAACATGTCAACTTAAAGATTTTTATCACAATGTCGACGCGAGTAAGGCTTAACACGTGCAGCTCGCCATTGCGCCGGATCACTGTTTGAACAACACCGCGATCGTGTTGAAAACTGCTAAACCAAGAAAATCGAGGCTCGTACATTCACCACAAGTCATAATTATGTAACACACTATAATATACAGAATATAACATCACAAGCTCGCCCCAAATTTTCAGAAATAACACACGCCACGTACCATCTTGAGGGACGACAAAAAAAGGAAGACTCAACGGCCTGCAGTGTCTGATGGGAGTTTACTACGAGCGCTCTAGTGGAGAGAAATGAAAGCAACTTTAAAGAGAAAGCAAACAACCACACTTGTCTAAAAACTAAAAAATTACAAAAACATTTTTGTTGCATAAATATTATTTAAAACAATAAAATTATGTTACTACTTATTCTTTGAACAGGCAAGCCATGAGAAGAAACGTTTTTAAGGGCCGTTACTAGCCAACGTCGGCCGAAGCCGCATAGAATTGCTCGCAATATGTGCTGAGGCAGCGTAGCTAGCGTAGCGTAACCGTAAGTAGCGCCTGACTGAGGGCCTGAAGGCCCTTAGAGGGGATATTTTCCCTTGGCGACTGGTGGTTCGACGGAAGCAAAATCAAGGAAACTCGGTGCTTGGTCTTTGTCCGAAATCCGTCCTGTGCTATCGATTTCCAACATGCCTTATATCAACGAACGTAAGCTAGAAACTGGGCGAAGGAAATGCCCATATACGTTTGCGCATTTGCCGTGTGATGTGTTTCATCATGGTAACTTGCCTTTCTAGGAGGCGAAATCATGGAGTCGCGGCCTCTGTGGCGGATAGGAACCATTACCGATTTTTTCCAAGGTTTGGCACGGATGGTCACTTTATTGTGAGTTCTCTTTTTGCACAAGCTTTCTTATTACTCGTCTCATTTCTGATAGAAAACAAACGAAAATGGATTGTGGGATAACTGTTTGATAGCAGTCGGATACCACATTGCATCTTGCTTTGCATACTGCAGTCGCATTACTGGAGCTCAGTAACCCGACTTACCCCGTTTTTGCAGCTAACTTAGTTTTCAAATTGTGCGGACAGGTAAAGCGATGGGCCCTGTGCTCCATCCGCGGCAAGCCAAATTTATTTTGTTTCACCTCGCTGCAACAAGAACAGCTCCTCCGTAATCTGTCACGGCTTGTCAGTTAACTGTTGATATTTAAAGCCACCTCGCAAAAGCACTGCATGACCTTTCCGTAGCATTATTCTCCACGGCGTCGATTTGGTGCCGCCACTAATTTTTCCAGAGACCTGCTGAGAGCCTTAGCCGGCATTATACCAAATTTCGTGGAGTTACGTTACAAATTAGAGCTGAAAGTGGATGCAACTACACTATGAATTCGTTCCTCCGTGATATGACAAACCCATCATAAATCACACACTTTGTTACTGTCTTCCTCTTTATTACTCGGAACCGCCACACTCATTATGTCATTTTTGTATTTCAGCTTTCAGACTTTGTTTATGGTAAGTGCCTCCATTACTAGTAATACAAGTATCATGGAAACTGTTAGTAAGTAGCTTAGAATTAATTCTGCATTTCAGATGGATTCTGATAGTTCAAGCAGATCATCGTCGTCAAGGCTTGGAGGTCCAAGTGGGAGAAGGTATGTGCTCATACAATTACAAAAAAAAAAAAAAAAAAATTGAGGCGCCATTCTACTCAGCGAAACGTAGCATGTCACATGGGGCTAGACAAGGGTATATGTGTTTATTTTAGTTATTAGGTAATGGTAGTGACAGTAGCTCTATAGTTTTTGTGATATGTACACTGATTAGTTCGGTTGCAACCTTAGACAGACTCTTGGCCACAGTTAGATTTATACATGACCCAGGCCCGTAGCCAGGAATTTTTTTCGGGAGAGGCCCACTTGATGAAAACCTTGACTATTTGAGAAAAACACCTATTTTGATTATTTTTTGGTAAAAACACCTGCTTCACCAAATTTTCGGGGGTGGGCTAGCCCCCCCCCCCCCCAAAAAAAAAATTATGTCAGTTTAATGGCACATTCTTGCTCTCAATAGATCTCCTGGACAGCAGCCGAGACGCAGACTAGCCGGTTTTGGAAACCTCGACTCTGGTAAGTTAAATAAACAAGTTTGGCATATAATGGAAGTTCTTTTTATTCTAGTACCACATCCATTTCTCCAGCATGCTTTGGGTAGCTTATGGGACTAGTGGCATGTAAAACTGAAGTCTGCCCGAACAGTATCTTTAATGGGATGAATGGCAGAATTTTTTTTTTTTGTTTTAATGAAACCATTTTTCCATACTTGGCAAGTGTGTGCACTGGTCTGGACAGTGCTATGATGCTGGTGGTCCTCGCCGTTTATCCACGGTAATTTGTCTCAAGACAACCCTTCATTTTTGACCCAGAGCTTCAAACACTTGAAGCCAAGTCAAGTCACTGAAGCCGAAGACTTTACAATGCTGAGGAAGGGGACAATGAATGAGACCGTCCAACATAAAGTTCTCTACATATTCAACTCAATGATCAGACTACGCGGGCTGTTGTAGATAGTGGAACTTCAGTTTAAATTATGAAAACAAGCTAAGCCAGCTGCATACTCAGAGGCAAAACTGTCATTACACATGGCTATAAAAAGGAACACTGCTTAAAGTGTTAGAGGGGTCCTGCGCCCCAAATTACGCATGTTGTTTTTATTGTGTGTTTGCTTACTATGGTACTTGACGACTGTAGCACTTTTGAAACTGCACTGAGATTCACTGTGCCATATTAACCAGCAGCTAATGGGCTAATGGAGTAAGCTATTCTTGACATAGGATAGTACATAGCAAGTGAGTACCCAGAATTATCAGTTGGACGTGCTGCCTTGAAACAGTGGTAGTGGTGACTCATCATACCTGGTCCTGTACAACAGTTCTGGGATGCCTTGGTGCTACTGGGAAACCAACATACTGTACTATAACCAACCCATCTTCAGGAGTTGAATAAGCGATCCGCCTGATAGAAGAGAGAACTGAAGGGAGCAAAGTTAATTATTGAGAGAGAATGAAAAGGAACTTCGATAAAAAACAGAATACAGTGATACCAGTTATAGATGTTACATTGGATACTTCATGTTAGCAAGAAAAGGACTACCAAACTCAGGTGCTAATCACAGAGGGTCATTATCTGTTTTAAAGGGGTCATGAACCACTTTTCCAAGTAGTAATCGAAGTACCTCAGTATCGAAGTTGATTGCCTCACGAATCGATTGCCACAAAAATTTCTTAAATCCGTCAGGAACAAGCAAAGTTACAGGGGTTTGTTGCATGCTTCAAGCACTTTCTCTTGTCCTGACGAGCGCACTGGAAGCTAAGCAGGGAGGGATGGCACGGAGGAATGAAGTTACACTTCAGTGCACGTCATAACCTTGAGTGCGCATGAATAAACGCGATTGCTCTCTTGTTATTTTTGTGCACGAGTGTGGCTTACTGTGTGATGTTAGCAGACTATGTAGCGCTGTGGCGGCACCCTGTGACGAGAAGCGCGTCTGATCCAAACACCGCACTTGATTTGTGTCGGATATTGGACAATAGCGTGCTACCCGCTGTTCGACGTCAAACAGCGGGCGCTGGCAGGTCTGAAGTGAGTGAGGAAGGGCTTCTGTATGAAAAGGGGGCGCCCGAGAAAATGGCAACTTCGCGCTTCACTTGTGAGCTCTCCTTGCTGCGCACAGCTGCAAGATTCAGCTGAGATGTTCATAGCAATGTCTGCTAACAGCAGGATGTGTTTTCTCATGAAGCCAGAGGGGTGGTTCATGACCCCTTTAAAAACTGCAAGCCAGCAGGGGCATTTAACTGTGGCATATAGGCCTGCTGGCACTGCTGAATTGACCTCTCTAGCTGATGTTCTTAAAAACTCTTCCAGGAGGGATAAAAACAAAGGTGGGCAGAGTGAAGTATGTTGAAGCAGTTGAAGAGGACAGAATGTGAAGTAAGGGGACTGGTGGCAACATAAGGGGACAAATGGCAATATGAAAAGTACTGTCTGTTTATTATGTGAAGAAACTTGAAAAAGCTTGACCAATAAATACAAAATCAATTGCTCTGGCATACAGATGATTGTGTCAAAAGCAGACCTTTTGCACTGACTGTGCCTAGTGCTGTACTGGTCACCGTCATGCAGTGCCATGCATGTATGTCACCATTGTCAGTTTGCTATGCTGCTCTTTTGTTCAAGTAAAACACATAGTTGAGCCAGTTGGTGCATGACTGCTTACAATAGGCTTAATGTGAAGGAAACTCATGGTAGGAGTTCTGACAACTGCTTATAATCATTGCATATATCCATAATCTATAGCTGCAATAGTTTAGGTGCAGCATGCTTGTTCTGTATTATTTACTTCCAAAGAAAGTATACCTTATGTCTAGTAGTATTGCATTAAAGGGGTCATGAACCACTTTTCCAAGTAATGATCTAATGGCCTCAGTATCAGAGTGTACTGCCTCCCGAATCCATTGCCGCAAAAATTTCTCGAATCCGTCAAGAATCAGCGGAGTTACGGGGGTTTGGCGCACGCTCCCAGCGCTTTCTCTCTTTTCTCGTGCCGGCGAGCGCACTGGAAGCTAGACAGGGAGGGATGGCATGGGGGAAAGAAGTTACGCCAGCGCGCGTCATGAAACGCGATCGCTCTCCCGCTGTGATTCGCTTGCGCGAGTGCGGCTACCGTGTACTGAGGAGTGCGGCGCCGGCAAGTGGCGGCACCCCGCGGCAAGAAGCGCATCTGATCCGAACGCCGCTCTCGATTTACGTCGGCTATCGGCCAATAAGCATGCTATGTCTCTTGCGACGTACAGCGGACAGACGCCCCGCCGACCGACGAGAGTGAGAACCGGCCTCTGTTTGAAAAGAGGGTGCCTGGGGAAACGGCAACTTCGCGCTCCGCTTGTGGCCATTACGCGGCGCGCACGACTGTAATATTTGGCAGAGCAGTTCATAGCCGTGTCAGCTTTCCGCAGGATGTGTTTTTTCAATCAGCCCAAGGGGTGCTTCATGACCCCTTTAAAGCATTTAAAAAAAAAAGTGCAGTTGGAAAGGAAAGAAAAGCATTAAAAAAAGTGCACTTGTGTTTTGTTGACAACCCTTGTTGACATCCCCCCACGCTTTTTTTTTCCTTCACTCTTTGTTCATATCAGGCACAATGAACTGCTCCATTCCTGGTGGCGGATGAGGCTAGAGGGTCTTCTGTACACAGAAGACCCGAGAAGCTGTCCTGACCCTCTGTGCACCATGAAGCACACCTTCCTAGCAACATGATGATGCTCACCCTTTCAACTCTAATGTGAGCTAGGGTGTGACTGAAGCTTTGCCGAAGAGTTGCTTCCAAATATGTATCATCTCAGCATTTTGTCACGCGGCATAAATTTAAATTGCTTCGTAAGTGGGTTGAATAAAATTGCACGAGCAAGCCATACGAGAGGATGTTGCAACTGCTGTGGCTTAATAAAGCTTTTGCACGTTTATATATTTACTTTTAAATGTGTTTGTGTTGTTTGACATACATACAAATACTCATCACTAGTACTACACTTGACTACTTGTAGTTGCATATGGCCTTGCACTTTTCTGTTTGGTCTTTTACTGGTTATTCTCTCAGCTAGGGTGTTTCAAATTTGCATCCACCAACATTGACCTGGCAGCTTCTGTCACTGCATGCAGCAGTTTTTCAGGCCTGTGCTGGACATAGAGAATGTAATAAAAAATGGATTGACATGCAGTATATATATATATATATATAATAAATAAATAAAGTCTTTATTTTTTCCATGCAAAAAAAGGGGGGAAAGGACCACAGACCAAAAGCTACAAAACTGTAGCTTGAGTGCGCCTGAGGCCCAACATAATACATTTATACGACATACATGGCAGAGATACAAAAACGCAGTCAACAAGCAAAATAATCACACTGTACATAAAGTTGTATGCTTACATACAAGCTAGAACTACAATCTAGAGCTACGCAAGTTTCAACAAAAATGAAATGATGTACGTCACTGGTATAGCAGACATACGCAAACAAAAACAAGAAACCTATACACTGCTGCTTACAAAATATTTTTTATGTTCTTTAGGTGTCAGGGTGAGTACGTGACTATGAGCTGTTTCATATGTGTTTAAGATCGTTGGCAAGCGAAATTGCAGAGTTTGGTTTCCGTAGTTGTCACACGAGGAACGGTCCACTTATCAGTACTTCTAGTGGAAACATCTTTGTCTTTTAAGGTTAAGTTAGCTAAAGATACGAAAAACTCGTTTGAGGCAGGCGGCGGAAATGTTCAAAAGCTAGTAGTTGAAAAGTTGTGGTAAGGCTAATAATATTATATTTAACAAAGAACTCCCTAGTGTGTGCTCTATAACTAACACCAGCAACATGCCTCACGGCTTTCTTTTGTAATACCAATAGTCTGTTTAGGTTAGTTTCATCATCATCATCATCATTTATTATCCCTTAAGGGCCCCTGATGGAGCATTACATAAGAGGGGGGGAAGTAGCGAAATATACATACAAGGTCACAATTACAAAGAAAAGAAAAAGAGGCAGGTTAGCTCTGTACACTGCTACAAAACCGGAAGTTGAAACAAACAAAAATACACATGCTAAGTGTTCCTGCATGTGTTCAAAAAGTATTTGCGTTGTGGTTTCACAAGCACAAAAAAAAAATTATAACAAAATCATATTAAGTGTTTACAATATGATCGGTGAACTGGTTTTGAAAGAAAAGTCGTTATACATTCTTACGGAGCCTCAGACCATGAAATCGTATCACTTTGCAGGCACATTATTAAAGAAAAGAATGAAAATGAAGAGGTACAGGGCGAAATAGTTGTACACTGGGAATAAGGAACTAATGCAGTAACTAATGCAGGAACTAATGCAGTATATGAGACCACAAGCACAATTAGCCAGTCACCTTACTTGAAAGATGACTTTGCTTATCTGAATGTGCTGCAAGATGTTGGTGTGGCAACTTTTGCACTGAATTAAGACTTTGCACAAGTGGCCATCTTATATGCTTGCACAAATTCTCACCCTAAGCACCTCAGAGATTACCATGTAGAATGACGCAGGCTCAATTCTTGGATACTGTAGCTGCTTTATGATGGGGTCAGAGTGCTGAAATGCCTATGTACATGCTTGGATTTATCTAGCGATGACCAGTGGTCAAAATTAATCTGAACCATGATGACTTTTGCTCCAGGTGTTCCTTTGGGATATTAAACTTGCATCTGTCAATGAACACTGTACTACTTTGTCACCATAGTAAAAAAGAGGAATGCGAGATCGTTTTAACCAAACGACAGATTTCAACACTGCAATAACTTATTAGCATGTTCGGTATAGAAAACTTACACCCACACAACTACGCACAATAAACACTGAATAATTAGATGTAATTTTTTCAGGGTCATAGTGGCTGTTTTCTTAAAGCTTTTATTGGAGTCATTGTGTGGATGGATGGATGGATGAATAAACTTTATTTCGGTCCCTCGGAACGCGCCCTAGCACGTTGCGGGCCGCTCCCACGTCGGAACAGAGTGGCTGAAAAATTTTAGCTGAAATTTTTATGGGCCTTGTTCATGGTGACCCATATGGTGCAATGGGTAAGGTAGACCTCGAAGTTGAAGAACCTTGCACATGTCGCAAAAGAATTGCAGCAAATAACAAATAGTACATGTTAAGCAATGACAGAAAAACTGCGTGAAACGGAACAAGTAAGAAATAGTGATTAAATAGGAAAT
Organism: Rhipicephalus sanguineus; assembly: GCF_013339695.2. Taxonomy (NCBI): domain Eukaryota; kingdom Metazoa; phylum Arthropoda; class Arachnida; order Ixodida; family Ixodidae; genus Rhipicephalus; species Rhipicephalus sanguineus. The sequence continues at coordinate 196,780,918 of NC_051176.1, forward strand.
GTCTTCAAGGGGCCGTGAAAGAATTCGGAAACCAATCAATCTGTAGATGAGGCTCCTGTGAACATTCTAGCTGAACATTACTGCACTGCATACAGCAGGGGATCTACAGTCTTCGTCTCAAAAACAGCCAAAAATCACTTGCTCTCTCCTTCCCAATGTATTCAAGGCATGAGCTATACAGCAGGAGAGCCCAACAGTTATTGCTCGATTGTGAGAACGTTCTCCGTAACAGCATTATTGCTCACTTTTAAATAAACAAATGAAAAGTATTGGCAGCGAGGACATACAAAGTCTCCAAATATCGGAAATGCCTGGCTGACGTAGTATAAGGGTATCAAGGCGCTCTTTTCATAGGTTTGGCTGCCAGCACTCAACAAAGCACCGCGGGGACGCCCTCCTGAAGGGTTTCATGCGTGCCTTCAAGACAATCGATGTTACTAACTGCAATATGACTCAGCCTGGGCACACAGTTCCGGATATCAGACGCTCGCTGCTCTGAGGCAGCTCTCGCAGCTCCTCTGCTGGTGATGGCTACCTGACTAATCAGGGCAATGGGTAGCGCTCTTTCACAGTGCCTGGTCGCAGCGCACGAAAAGGTGCTTACTACGAGAATGACAGCGATATCCTGGAGATATTGGAATATGGCAATGTTGTGTTGTTACTAGAGCTGTGCGAATAGGAAAATTTTGGGTGCGAAGCGAATTCAAATAATAAAGGTTCAGTGCGAATTGAATCGAATAGTTTTTGAATATTTCTCAAACATTTTTCAAATACTTCGAAGTGAAATTACAGAAAAAAGTTGCAGAGAATCCCTAAGTATGTTCTTATGAGATAGCAACATGAAAGTGTTTCTTTTTGCTAGGTTGACGAAGCGTTGGCATGGGGTGGTGTTTCATAGTTGTCTTATCAAAAATGAAGCAATGTAGAGGACAAATTGTATTTATGTACATGATTTGGTGCAACCAAAGTGTTGCTGACAACACTTTACATGTGATAGGCAAAGATGCCATTACCTCAGCCTCTAGAGCTCCTCCTCTTCCAACTTTTGTGGAAGTCCAACTGATGTGGCGGACAAGGGTATGCTCCCTTCAAGTCCGGAGTTCCAAAGCTGCCTCGTAGACGTCGATATATAAGAACATCTGAAATTTCGGATGCTAAAAAGCTTCGGCGTCCAATTTTTCGAACTTCCTGTCCAAATTTCAGGTCCAAAACAGCATTAATTGAGGCCCCACCTCTGCCACATCTTTCATCTCCATGCTGGAACCGGCGTTTTCTTGAGTTAATCCATTTGCGACCATAGCGGAGCTTGAAAGGCAGCTTTGCCGCAGTACGGGGGTGTGATGAGGTGAAGCATATTAAAAATCTAGGGACCACTTTCAATGGGACGTTGACTGCGTCTTGGCTAAGTTCGACCGTAACGGAGCTTAAAAGACAGCTTTGCCGCAATACGAGAGTGTGATGAGGTGAAGCATATTAAAAACCTGAAGGGGTCACTTTTAATCGGACGTTGACTGTATTTGTTTTTGGGAAGTTCGAATAGTAAAATTCCAGTGCGAATCGAATAGCAAACACTATTCGAAAAATACCAGCGTTTTCTTGAGTCAATACATTTGCGACGGTGGCAAAGCTTGAAAGGCAGCTTTGCCGCAGTGCCGGGGTGTGATGAGGTGAAGCATACTGAAAATCTAGGGACTACTTCCAATCGAACATTTCTCTTGGCAAAGTTCGACCGTAACGGAGCTTGAAAGGCAGCTTTGCCGCAATACTGGGGTGTAATGAGGTGAAGCATATCGAAAATTTAGGGACCACTTCCAGTTGGACGTTGTGTATTGGCAAAATTCGACCGTAACGGAGCTTGAAAGGCAGCTTTGCCGCAATACTAGAGTGTAATGAGGTGAAGCGTATTAAAAATATGAAGGGGTTACTTTTAATCGGACGTTGACTGTATTTGTTTTTGGGAAGTTAGAATAGTTCGAATAGTAAAATTACAGTGCGAATCTAATCGAATAGCAAACCCTATTCGCAAAATATTCGAAATTTCGAATATTCGCACACCCTCAGAAATATGTTATCTCTATGTGTTCCAAACATTGCAAACTTTCATTGGACATGTATGGAGCTGTTTGCAAGTTTACGCCTCACTGTAGCAAATAACTTGTTGAATGTGCCGTTCCCACAGTTGAACAGCATAGCTTTACTGTAAGAGAGTAGCTCCTTAATGTTATAAAAGACAAAGTCCAGTTTGGGTAGAGCTTAGAATAAATGAAGTAATTTAAATGAGATGTCTGCAATACCACTTGCCAGTGGCTTCCCAAGACAAAGCATTGGTGTAACATTAAGAGAATGGAGGACAGCAGAGTGACTCAGAGAAGATAGAGTGGTAACCAATATTCTAGTCGACATAAAGAGAAATAAATGGACGTGAAAAGGCCACGTAATGCGTAGGACAGATAACGGGTGGACTGTTAGAGAACTGGAATGATTATCAAGGGGTGGGAAATGCAGCCGTGGATGGTAGAGAGTTAGGTGGAGTGATGAAATTAAGAAATTTGAAGGCATAGAATGGAATCAGCTCGTACCGGACAGAGTAAATTGCAGATCATTGGGAGAGGCCTTCGTCCTGCAGCGAAAATAAAATGGATCATAATGATGATGATCTGTGATTAGATAAAACGATATTTCAGTGCCCCGTTCAGGTATGACCTGGTTATTTCAATTACTTGTTGAAATTGAGCGTCACCATCTGTTGTGAACAGCTTGCCAGGAACTACAACATGGGCAAGATTGGTCAGATTTCCATTAACATAACTCCACAAGATGACGCAGCACACTAAGCTTATGAGACATGCTTGATATGGCATCCATTTCAATACAGGAAATTATGAAATGGTGGTCAGTTTATGCCAGTAAGTCCTGGGATACATTGTGGCTATTAAAGAGAATGGACACTATACAAGTTAATGGAAATGGAGAGATTACATATACAGAGAACATAGGTCATTAGAAAAAAAAATCTTTATATTACCATAGAGAGAAGGTTGAAAGTATATAATGCCAGCTGCTAAGACACGGTGTTTCGTATGTAAAACAACATGTTCATAAGCACTTGGATGCATACAGCCCCGAGATCATGACCACAGTACGAGGGCGGTCCGATAAGTACTTAGCCTTCAAAAGAAAAACGAAAATTTTGGAATGGTGTCGATTTATTTCTCAACATAGTCCCCTTTCAACTCTATACACTTGATCCAGCGATCCTCCAACTTCTTGATCCCGTCAGAAAAATACGTTTTCTTCTGAGCTGCAAAGTAGGCTTCTGTGGCGGCGATAACTTCTTCATTCGACTCAAATTTTTGTCCGGCGAGTGATTTTTTCAAGTTGGGAATCAAGAAAAAATCACTCGGGGCCAAATATGGAAAATACGCTGGATGGGGCACCATTTCGTAGCCTAGTTCGACCAACTTAGCCATGGCGACGGCGCAGGTGTGAGCTGGCGCATTGTCATGGTGGAAGAGCACCTTTTTCTTCACCAAATGTCGCCGTTTTTTTCGTAATTCGGCGTCGAATTGGCCCAGTAATTCAGCGTAGTAGGGTCCTGTCACCGTTTTGCCCTTCTCAAGGTAGTTGACGAAGATCCTACCTTGAGAATCCCAGAAAATGGTGGCCATCACCTTTCCGGCCAATGCGACAGTCTTCGCCTTCTTCGGAGCAGGTTTTCCGTGTGCAGTCCACTGTTTCGACTGTTCTTTGGTCTCTGGTGTGTACCACTGGATCCATGTGTCGTCGACGCTCACAAAACAACCCAAGAACTCCTTCGAATTATGCTTACACAGCTTCAAACACTGCTCTGAAGTGGTCTCACGGACACGCTTGTTGTCCGGAGTGAGCAAATGCGGCACCCATCGCGCCGACAGCTTTCTCATGCCCAAAATTTCATGCAGGATATGACCCACGCGGTCTTTTGAGATGCGTACTGTCTCAGCTATCTCGCGCACCTTCAGTCGGCGGTCTGCCAATACGAGGTCGTGGATTTTTGCCACGTTATCGGCCGTGGTAGCCGTATGCGCGGCCCCTGGGCGAGGCTCATCAAAAACCGACGTGCGACCATGTTTAAACTCATCGAACCAATTTTTTACGTTTGCCGTCGAAGGAGAAGACTCGCCGTAGACGGCATCCAGTTGCTCTTTGATTTCGCTGCACGATTTTCCTTCCAAAAACAAAAATTAAATCACCGACCGATATTGCTCTTTTTCCATTTTTAACGGACACACGAACAACACCTGCTTCCTCAAGCGGCCAAAACAAAACCCCGAGCCCGATTCGACTGAACCTTCGCATGTGTCCCTCTAAGAGAGCGTACTTAACGTCAGTATATGTCTCATGCGATAGAGTCGCGCCCTCGCGGTGAGGCTAAGTACTTATCGGACCGCCCTCGTAACAGTGAATAAATAATATGCAAAACTCCACAAGAAGGCTTCTCTGCTTAATTTAGACATGCCACTAAAATGGCAGCGAGTATGCTTAGGTAGTGAAGAAAATGTGTCTGCTTGTTGAAACATTACCTCAGACAAGGATAAACCTTTATTAGTGCAAGAAAACATTGAATAAAGAAGGCAACAGGACTACATTAACAACCTAATTCATTGCTCAGGAGGCACAAAACACAATTGGAGAGGGTTCACGCAGTTTTGGAATCAACTGTTGCAGGTTTAACCACTACCGAGGGGGAGCTTTCTGTTGCTCTGTAAAAAACTGGGTCGAGAAAAATTGGTTGTCAGTCCTTTTAAGACATACTTTCACATATTAAATGTTGTGCGTACTAATAAAGGTCTTTCCTTGCCTGAAGTATTGGGTACAAAGCAGGGAAGGCATTCAAACATGTTAATCTCCCATTTCTTCTTCTGGGATGTGAGCCCCAACCTAGTACAGTTGTCAATCACGATATCAACCTTTGCGGCAACATTTGAGTTGCGTGAAGAAGCATCCTTACAGGGTTTTGCAAACAGTCAACTGTGCTTCACTTCTGCTATCACTTGAGCAGGGTAGAGTCAAAATGACTCTTGGCACTATGACCGAGGTATTCACTCCGACTGCCCTTTCCAAGGAAGGAAACAAGCACACATGAGGCAAGTGGTGGTGGACACACATGCTATTACCTCTTCCTCCAGCCATCTTCTAGAAACCAGGGACAATTAAATGTCTTAAGTAATGTGCATGTACCTTCTGTTGCTGGGATTCTTACAAAAATCGTTTTGAAAACTTTCATTTCTTTTCGCCCAATAAACATCCCTAAAGTAGATACACCCTTACTGCTGTGAATGTGCCTGGTGTACAAGATACTTTTTACACAAACAAAGAACAATGGCAATCATAACATGCATTCCTGCGTTCTTGAGAGCACAATGGCAAGTGTGACAAACACTGATGTCTTTGCTTGATGATCATACATAGCAGGAGGCCACTTTGATCCTTTTGTCATTATAGATAAAGAGAATCGTGATCAGTATGAAAAACATGTTGGCTTAAAGACGGTAGTTTAAAGATGCTGATATAGCAAGATGTTTCCAGCTCGTACGCGGTAGTCACTTAAAGGGGTACCTAAGAGCACATTCAGGCAGTGGCTTATATGCCTAGCATATTGATGAAGGTTGATGCAGAGTAAGCTTGTGCATAAGAGAGAGAAAACAAGAGCAATGAAGGGCAGACAGGTTAACCAGGTTAGTTGGCTACTCTGCAATGGAAAAAGGGTTAAGGGCAGAAAAGACAAGGCGAAAATCACAGCTGTGTGAACTACAGTTATACAGTAGTATCAATCATTATCAGGTTGCGACACAACTTAGATATAACCTACATGCATTCACTGAGCTATTAAGAAAATGTGTTGCTGGGCTAAATATTTAGTTCATACTAGCATGGAAAAAAAAGTCCACTTTACACAGGATAAGATGGATTTTTAAGATAACATGACATATAACTTTTATGTGTGGTGTGGTGTGCATGTCTGCCTTGTGCCTATATCTTTTTCAGGTGCGGTGTCCACATTTGTGGACACTGCTTGTTTTAACCAGTTCTGTTGCTTTGTGGTAAAGAAAAAGCAAGAGACATTGATCTCTTGATGAATTGAACCTCCAGAATATTTAAAGTGCCTTATTTAACGTCAGTGTGCTGCATATTGCTGCAGATGATCACTTCGCTGAAGGCGCTACCATGTTTGACAAGTTGTTCGACGTGCCACATTCCTTCCAGCAGCTATGTCAAAACTATAATTTTTATTTGCTCAAAATGATTACACAACCAAGATTAAATTGTGCATTTATTCTGAGCCTCAGATTCAATTCTTTTGATGTGAAAACACAACATAACTGACTTCAGAATAAATATATGTTTAATTCTGCTCTATTATGATTAATCATTAAAAAATGCACAAATGAACACATTACCACCTTTTTATTCCTGCAATAGAATATCGAGTGCCTTGAAATAAAGTGCAATTTTCACACATCTATACACATTCTATAATTCATGCCTGAAATTAAGGGACATGTGTATATATTTTATAATTGACAGGCTACAGTGCTAAAGAGACGAAGACTTGGACAACTCTTGTGTTGCGACTCTCTTTTCCCAAATTCTCGTCTGTTTTGCACTGTAGCCTGTCCATTATGAATCGCTACCAACTCGCTGAAGTTTCTCTTTTGGTATATGCATCTATGTTGATTTAAATAAAATTCAGTTTCAAGTTGGTGCCTGTACATTGTCTAATTTTTCCGTGTTAAGTGTGTTCTTTTTACTCCATACTGTGTTAACAGAAGCATAAGCAAGTCAGCAGATTGTCAAACACAGCTTATTTGAATCGTGCACTTATATCGTTATGGCCATTTTCGGTGCTGAAGAGTAGCACTAATGACAAGGGGAGGCCCCCAAAATTTCAGAGAGATCATGTCAACAGGCTTCAGGAATAATATAGCAAAACACAAGCACACTACAACTAAATACCAATAGATATGTCAAACCTTCCCTAAGCCAGTGCCAGTACAGATGTTAAGACTAAATGGTTGGCAGAGCGGCTCCTTATCATTCCAGGTAATGTCAAACCTTCCCTAAGCCAGTGCCAGTACAGATGTTAAGACTAGATGGTTGGCAGAGCGGCTCCTTATCATTCCAGGTGCTGTACTGAAGCTGTACAGGTCCTGTTAAGAAATCTTCATCTGATTGACATCAAATCATAACGTTGGTCATCGAAACTTGATGAGGCAGCATGCTGGTTATGCTTAATGGTTTAAGAAATGTAACCTTCATGGAAACAGGCAATGAAAGCATGGGAAGTTCGACACTAATGCATATGTTTGTGCAAATGGCCCACATATAATTTCATGATGTGGTGGTAGAATCCACAGATCACTATTGCAAGCGTGCCTTACCTACACAGCAGACTGTGGAAATGAAGGGAAAGCTATATAGGAGGCAAAGTGCGTGCAAGTAAGAGTGCTCCTAAAAAGTGTCGCATTCTCATCCGCAGTAGTTTAACATTAGTAAAAGAAAACAAACATCTTACTTATAAGATAAAAATAAGACAAAATACACCACTGAGTGTTAAATGCTATTTATTTTCTGCTTTTCTCATCCGTGTTTGGGCAAATACAAAGGTGTCACACGTGGAAGCTACAATGATTCAGTATGTTTCAAAAAACCAAAAGTGCTGTCAAGTTACTCAGTGTAGCAAGACATCTGTACAAACTCCACCTCTGTACCCTTCCATTAATTGCAACGCAGCTCCCTGCAAGTCTAATTTATTTCTGTGGTTTCTATTAGGAAGCTCAAACAATATATCGGAAGTTTTGCATAATTACTTGTAATCAGTTACATTTTTAGCAGTACGTAATTAATCCTTCAGAACTTGGTAACATTCAGTGTTAATGCAGTTATTTTATTAATTTAACCCATCAAAAATATGTACCCTCAGACCACTTATAACGTAACCGCTTACAGTGCAGTACCGGCTATAATGCGGTTTTTTCTGACTCCCGTTTACCCTCCCATAGAACTCCATGCATACGCATACCGCTTATTGTGCAGTCCCCCGAGATGAAGGACCGGTTATAATGCGGCTGCCGGAACGTTCTCAGAGATGCGAGGGAGCGAGCGTGCTTCTCAGCGGAGATGCGCCGGCGGGGGAGAGAGCGGCGACGGCGTTACGAAGGAGGAGCGGACGCGGAACGAACGAACAAGGAGCGGGGGGAGAAAAAAAAATTCGGCAGATCCCACTCACTGTGGGAATCGATGTAATGCGAAGCAGCCAGCAAAGAGCTGCATACATCGCCTTGTTTGTCTTTGAGCCAAATGAAATCATTCATGCCATGGCATCTAGTCCACCATATATCGCATGTTTGCCATGCACGCATGCATGCACAATCTAGTATACACCATGCCAATGAAACGCATATTCTGGTATATACAATGCATGACCTGTCGCTTATGTTCATTACGCACTCGTGTCGCACCATACCAATTTTGGTATATACCCAGTTAACAAAATGGCCGGAAGCACACCATGACAGTGGCATGTAAATCATACCGTACATGACATGCATAACATGATTCGCATGTTAAGACCTCTCATTTATGTTCGTCATACAGTCACATCGCGCAATATCAATTTTGGTGTATATCAAACGAGCGAAATGGCCGCGAGCGCACCACGAGTATAGCATGTAAATCATGCCATACATGACATGCATGTCATGATTTTCATTTTACCACCTGTTATTCATGTTCGTCATACAGTCGCGTCGCGCAATACCAATTTTCGTATATATCAAGCTAGGAAAACGGCCGCGAATGTATCATGAGTGTGGCTTGCAAATCATGTCGTACATGACCTGCATGTCATGTGTCCATGTTACCACCTCTCATTTACGTTCGTTATGCAGTCGCGTCGCGCAATACCAATTTTGGTGTATATCATGCAAGCGAAACGGCCACGAATGCACCATGACCATGACATGTAAATCATGTCCTACATGTCATGCATGTCATGATTTTCATGTTACCATGTCTCATTTACGTTCGTCATACAGTCGCTGCGCGCAATACCAATTTTGGTGTGCATCAAGCTAGCGAAGCGGCCGCGAATGCATCATGAGCGTGGCATGTAAATCATGACATACATGACATGCATGTCATAGTTTTCATCTTACCAACTGTTATTCATGTTCTTCATACCGTCACTTCGCGCAATACCAATTTTGGTGTATATCAATCTACTGAAACGGCCGCTGGCGCACCATGAGCGTGGCATGTAAATCAGGTTGTACATGACTTGCATATCATGATTTTCATGTTACCACCTCTCACTTACGTTCGTCGTACGGTCGTGTCACGCAATACCAATTTTGGTGTATATCATGCAAGCGAAACGGCCGCAGATGCACCATGAGCGTGGCATGTAAATCATGACACACATGTCATGGATATCATGGTTTTCATGCTACGACCTGTTATTCATGTTCTTCATACAGTCACATAGCACAATACCAATTTTGGTGTATATCAATCTAGCGAAACGACCGCGAGTGCGCCATGAGCATGGCATGTAAATCATGTCATACATGACATGCATGTCATGATTTTCATGTTACCACGTGTCAGTTATGTTTGTCATACAGAAATGTCTCGTCATACCAGTTTTCGTATATATCCCTTCATTTAAACGGCCGCGAGCGCCCAGAGACCATGTCATGTAAATCATGCTGCACATGACATGCACATCATGATTTGCATGTTAGGACCAGTTATTATGTTTGTCATGAATTCTTGTCACGCCGTACCAATTTTGGTGTATATGGAATTAACGGAACGGCCGCAAGAGCCTAAGGTCGTGGAGTGTATATCATGCTGTTCATGACATGCGTGTCATGATTTTCATGATATGACCTGTCATTTATGTTGGTAATAAGGCCATGTTATGACACCAATTTTGGTATACATCCGATTAACGAAACGGCCAGGAGAGCACAAAGTCGTAGGCGGCTAGATAGATAGATAGATAGATAGATAGATAGATAGATAGATAGATAGATACGCTCAAAGTCGCAGAAGTTCGCTAAGAAATGCTTCGCATTTAAAAAAGGGGCGGCGGTGGGGGACAGCAGCCCGGCGCGGGTGCGTGGTGTGAGGAGGGGGAGCGGATTGCGTGGCCGACGGAGAAGCCTTTGCCCCCTTGACATGCGCGCTTTGCCCCGGCCGCATGACATACGCGCTCCGCTACGTACGGGCGCCCGCGTCCGCATGAAGAGCGCGTTACCGCTATTTGTCTCCGTCGGGAAAATAGTTGCTTCGTCGTAGATCGAGCGCAGATATCGCGCGTGCAACCTCGATTCCCCCGCAAGTAACAATGCTTTGAGACGCCATTGAGCGTTCGCCTTTGCCACCAACAGGCGGACTTACAAGCGTGAGAGACTTTTTCAGGATAGTTGCCGCGGCTGTTCTCCCGACCGCGAACCGAAACTGCGTTTCACGCGTGATGCCCTCGGTTTAGCTCGCGAGTGCGATCTCTTCTACGCCCGATCTCCATGTTGCCTAGGGCAAGCTTCTCGCGGCGGCATGCCAAGTTGCAACGCGCACGCTAGGCCTAACGAGCGCTAGCTGCCATGTCGGCGGCCGCGGACTACAGAAGTTGCGGTTTGGTGCCGAGTCAACGAAACATTTTTCAGTTGTTGCATTTAGAAGGGGTGACTTACATCTTTAACGAAAACGCGGGCGGGCGCGTGAAACACTCGAGTGGTGGTTTGTCGTCGCCACCGTTTTCGACATCGTGCACGCGCAGTGTGCTACCGCAGCGACTTCCCGTGATGGCGCATTTTTTCCGCGTTCGTTACGTCGGCACCGCAGGTCCGCGGACGCTAACCATTCAACATTTCCAAATGTAAGCAGACGCAAACTTACGTCCCAGTCGCATATGCCTCGATAGTCGGAATCGCGCGCCTACCCGTTGGTCATGTTTTGCACACGTGCAACCTTTCAAAACTGTTGTTTTGGTTATAGTGCGGTACCGCTTATAGCGCGGATATTCGCGACTCCGGCGACTTACGTTATAAGCGGTCTATGCTGTAAACAGTTCACTGAGGAGAAGCTATAATAGGCAATTCAGTAATGAGTACTTGAGTTTGGTGGGCACTATAGACAGCAGAATGCTGATGGTCCTTACTCATTACACAATGCAAGAGGCAGGAGTGACCAAACAAGTGACAAACCCAACTGAGTGGTGCAGCAACATAACATTCACACCAAGAAAGATTATGTTTAGAACCAATAGATTTAAACAAATGATTACTTTGACAGCATTATCCCATGCCAGTGCCAAGAGACATTCTCAAGTCTCAGAATTTCAAGAGGGAATAATTTTTTAAATGTGTAAGCATTTATATGTCAATTCAATGAGAAAACTGTGTGTCCATCCTTCTGGCATGGAAGACGAAGTGCTATAACAAAATAAATGTATAAACTATGTGTGGCTTTAACTAAGGTCGTGTTAAATAAGGTTTTAATTAAGGTCATGTTTAACAAAGAAATGAGCCCTTGAATTTCCTTCTTTAGTCCTTGTCTGGAGTGCTACAGAGCAGGGACAGGCTATCTTGACAAGCTGCCGAAATGTCTCTACAACACGAATCTCTGGCTGAACCAAAATAAGCAGGGGCGTAGCCAGAAATTTTTTTCGGGGGGGGGTTCAACCATACTTTATGTATGTTCGTGCGTATGTTTGTATGTGTGCGTGTATATATACGCAAGCAAAACTGAAAAATTTCGGGGGGGGGGGGGGGGTTTGAACCCCCCCAACCCCCCCCTTGGCTACGCCCCTGAAAATAAGTTGCTTTCTTCAGAAAGAAATGCATTACTTAGAACGTGTCCTCGTTGCAGTGGACTGCAATTTGACCCACACTATGTGCAGGACATTTTGGCAATCCCCAAGTCGTCCAATGAATAACAAAGTTTCCTCATGATGGTAAACTTTACGTCAAGGTTCATAACCAACATGTTGCTGGCACCTTCTTTGAGAGAGCCGCTCCTCAAGGATATTGCATGGAAATGCTTACCAGCTTTCATACTTTACAAGCTCTGTTGGAAGTGCATTTGCTAGCCTACTTTAAGCAAGACAAGCCTGTATGACTGTCGGTGGGTGTCAGCCAGCCTGGTGTAAGGGTAATCCTACCACAAAATGGGCATCTTCTCACATGCTCCTCAAGGTCAATTACTGGAGCACAAGAGTAGGCTCAGATTGAGAAGGAAGCCTTAGTCTTTGTGCATGGCTGCACCAAGTTCCATGACTACATGATAGGCGAGCCGGATGATATTGTTGAATCCAATCACAGGCCTCTTGAATCCATTAAAGGGACCTTGAAATGTTTTTTTTTAAACTTTTGTCAGCGTTTAGGCTACAGCACCATCAAATCTTTTGCACCATAAATTAAACGACGCACCTTGCATCAAGGCAGCTACAGGCAATTATATGTTACCCTCCTTTTTGGAACTGCCTTTCCTCCTGAACTCATAGAACACGCAGCCGTCACTGGCAACAGCAACATACTCGACGGGCTGAGCTGCGCTACTCTCTCCATGGCCTCCACAATCAACACCAGCAGTGCACCACCAAGCAGTGGAGATGAAGCGGATTGCGGAGTGGTTGAGATCTGCTCCGCCAAGAGCCACAAAACTACCAGCTGTTCTTATTTTATTCTCCTGTACGCCAACAATCTGCAAACGCCAAGATGTATGTGGACAAACAAAAAGTATTTGAGAGTGATCACTGATAAGCATCAACTTGGGCAATGTGACTGTGTCTTCAGGTGTGAAGCTACAGCTGCAGATGCGTGGATCCTGGCATTGATCGGATAGCGAGAGCCCGACGCTCACTGCCCCGACAAGCTGAAGAGAGTCCGCTCGCCACATGCCTTACATGATATTGCAGCTTTGCAAGTCACCAATCGCAAGATTTGCAGCACACAACACAGCGAGGGCAATTCAACGTGTCCGAGAAAATAAACTACCGAGATAAACACTGCCGTGCAGCTCATGTCAACACAGAACATGTTGCAATGCAGGCAGACGACGCTCGCTGCCCACCCGATGCTCAGTGACATAGACTGAACATATGCAATCAGATCGGCCGCCAGTGCTACATATAATGGAACACTGCTATGTAGATTGGAAACTGGAAGTTAAAAACTCGTTCAGCTGCGCCACTGTGATCTGTAGCGATTCGCATGTTTAAAGTCTTGTAACAAATTACACACTTGACGCAGAGAGCTTAAATCTGTCTGATCCTTAGGACTTGCTTTACTTGATCAGTGCATTTGTAGAAAATCATCAAAACCGCTTCAGGGTTCGTTTAAGGAGATCTCAGAGTGACCATCTGACTGCAAAGGATGCACCTTACAGTTCAATGGCACCCAATCACAGTTTAGAAAAGCAAAATACTGAAAATATCACATGCACTAGTAATGGTTTCCAGCTAAGATAATGCAGGAGAAAGGCGAAGAGCAACACTATGAACGAACTTTATGAACTGCCCACTTCAATTTCCAAGCTGAAGATCACCATCGAAGCCATGAGTACGCCTCATCATGGATGGCACCATGCTCTCTTTGCATATAGCTTGACACAAAATAAATGCAGCAGTTTCTTTCCCAATATGGGTCAGTCCACATTTACCACCTTTTTACCATGATAAATTTTGGTACAAGTGCTGCACCACACTCAGGGATGCCACTTGCTAGCTTGAATGCCAACTTGATGTGTTTGGATCCTGCCTCTTCTTTATTAATTTGACAAAAAGAATTCAATTAAGTTCATTACTGCTGTGAAGGTCAAATGAACATAATTCATCTACGCAACAACAAATAGATGCTGAATAGAAACACAAATAGCTGTACATACACACTTCTAGCGCAGTCATGCAATGCTACAGTCGAACAAGTTCTGATGCATGTGGCTCCATGTGAAACTGCTGTTAAAGTGCATGAATGTGTGACAAATGCGCCTAAAGGTACTGGCGGGCCATGACTCGCAGAAAGTTTCCCCGGCGCACATTGGCAGCTTCTCGCTGGATCTCTTCATTGTTGCTGGCATTCAGCTCAAGTAAGCCCATGCAGTGAAGTGCCTTCTGGCGGGACTCTAACTCGCCACGCCGTGTGTGCAGGTGCACCAGGAACTCGAGCAGTGTTACATCAAACACATGCTCATAGAGTGAATCACAGCTGTCCTGGCACTGGCGTTCATTCAGAGACTTGAATGATGCACCATAGTCAGGCTCTTCCATCAACTGGCAGAGCAGGGCAGCCTGCAGCAAACCACAGTATATTAACAAACTACTCACTCACCAATTTGCCTTTTTGTAATTGTATAATGAAATATTTCTAAGCACATTTCCCATTCAAAAGCACAGAATTTTTTTCTTTATTAAAACACATATTACACATCATTGGCTATATCCTTGCATTTCGCCATCTAAGTGTAGATATCATAAAGCAGCTTCTGCTTGTTAAGAAAGGACAAAACCTTCTGCTTTGACAATTGCTGAGTTTGCGGGTACAATCCAATGCTGATACTGCACTGTAGTCTTGCGAAGAAGGGCTGTCTTGTCCAAGGCAGCATGACACAATTACCACAAAAGATGCACACCAAAACACCAAAAGGAAGAAGCTGCTATCATTTCACATGTACAGTACGGAGAGCGCACACTCCACGGGAGCGCGTGGCAAAGAGTACCACGGCGCCTTCTGACAGTTGCTTGCTAAACTCGAGAGCACGCACTGCGCACAGGCCTCCTTGTTTACCTGCCAGCTTGCTCGTTCAGTTGCTTCAACTGCTTGCACGACAGAACGGCAGAGAAAGTGCAAGGTGCACTTTTGCAGCCGCCATGAAAGCACTGAACGATTTGCCTGAAAGAAAAAATTAGCGCAGCTTGCACTAAGTGCACTAAGTTGCAAAGCTGGATCACAGCAGTGCTGGTGGGCCTGTAGCTGCTACTGGCTTGGTCAGGTTTTTCTAAGTTTTGCTAAGTGTTGCTAGGTCAAATGATATGTGCATCGACACACCAATGCATGAAGTGTTCACGTGATTTTTCTCGTAAACCAAGTTTCGGGCACTAGCTTACTGAATGGCATTGATTGGTTATCTATTAGCCCTCACGGAGCAGCACCGAATCAATACAATTCCAGTAGCTTATTACTTGACTAAGCTAATTAGAATAATTAGCTTAATCAAGCTAATTAGCATGTTTGGCTTGGTTTCAAGTAACTCGCATTTGCAAGCCCAAATGGGCTTAATTAGCCTTTTTATTTAGCATTAATTACTCATAGCCTCAATTAACACTAATTAGCCTTAATTAGAATTTGGGTCGGTAAAATTTACCTCACTTGCTACACTAAGAATTCAACTCAGCTTAATTAGGACTAATCAGGATTTGACTTAATTACCTTATCTATGCTTGGCTAATTAGGTGTCACCATCCTCAACTAGGTTTGATTAGGGTTTGACTAGGCTCATTTAAGCTTACCTTGGCTTGACGAAGAGAGGACGTGCCGATTTGTAATGATGATAGTTTTATTTCCATGCCACACGGACAAACTTCAAGCATAACAGCTGTGCTGTAAAATCTTTTCTACTTGAAAACTTCGCCCTGGCCTGGGGTCGAGGACGAATTTTTCATCAGCTTGCAAGGTTTTCTTTTTTTTTGAAATCTATGTGCATTTCCTTGTAGCTTTGGGCTACAAACCAGTTGATGCCGAGTTTCTTCTTTCATAGTGTATATGAATGGGAGCAGGATACTTGCACCGAGCACAAGAAATTGCAGCATGCATGTGTTCCACAAATGAAAGCTGCTGGGTAACTATATCACATATTCATGATCACAAAACGGTGCCACGAAGTAAGACAAGATCATGAAGGAACACACGAAACACAAGCACTGAACTCTCAACTGAATTTTTATTCACATGCACAGAACATATACGTATACCCCACACGTGGCCACACACAGATAACAAACAACAAAGAATCCCAGAAAGTCCAATTGTCAGTCCTACTAAACATATTACATATGTTGAGTTGAGAAAAATTGAAGCAAGGCGTGTTTTTCGCGCAGTGGAGCATTTGAGAACAAGGTGTGCGGTGCACAGAGCACTGCCAGTGCAAGTTACGTATTTTTCGGCATGATATCATCGCTCGGTGCTTCCGCAGCGACTGCAGAAGTGGCACCTAGCGCTTCCTGTGGTGTTCTGGTGTGCGTGAAGATGAAGTGAGCGCGCGAACGAGCAGGCTGGCAGGTAAAAAAAAACGTGCGTGCGTAGTGCACACTCTCGAGCTTCACAAGCAGCCGTCAGAAGGTGCCACGGTACTCTTTGCCACGTGATCCCGTGGTCTTCAAAATTTTGACCGCGACTGTACATGCTGCTACGAGGAGCACCATGACAGGAAACCTCCAGTAAGAATTCAAGGCAGCCATGCACACAGCAATAGTTGCAGTTACAAAAAATGTGTGTTGAAATTTTGATAATGTGACCATTTTTTTAACCATCATCAGTAAGTCACATTTTGAAAGCGAAGCTTTGTTTGCCTCTTCAACTTTCCCACTGCTGTTGCTGCTGCTGTCTTGCCAAATAGCTCACACAGGCTTGCACACAGGACAGCATTCCCATCCTTACTTATGCAGCGATACAGCAAAAAATACCCAAATATCCTAAATGCAACAAGTGTGCATCGTAATGAGCACACATCCTTTGTTAAACAAATCTTTCTATGCCTACTTTTCTGGGGGTTTAGGGCTTGGTTTGTCTGCTTGGCTGGTGTCTCACCAAATAAAGTTCTGTTTACTACTGCATTATGTCCAGCATAAGACCATTTTGGCCATCACCACTGGGTAAGTGTCCATTTAGACAACTTTGGCCATTGTGTTTGTGTAACTGCCCATGTGATACTGGGTATGTGAACATCCTTGGACAATTTTCCGGAATGAACATGTGCATCGGTAACGGCCTGAACAGACATAGTTAAGTGAACTAAATTGAACCAGAGCATGCATTAAGTGAGGTGCGATGAGCTACACATAGGTGAGAACTGAAGGAAAGATATTCAAGTAAACACGAAAGCAAGCTCCATTTATAACTGATTCTCACACATACACTGGATTTTCTCAATTTGTTAGCCCCCTTTTTTATAATATTTTCCGTTTTCTTCACCACGCCCACCTACTCACATCAATTTATATAAAACAAAGAGACTTTTTATAGCCATTTTTTTTACTATACCCATCTTCATTAAGCAAACCAGCGCTGGCCAGGAGGTACTATGGTAGTTTGAGTGCCCTGCTAAAATATGTCGACGCTGTTAGATAGAGGTGCCACAAAAATGGAGTGATATTGACACATATGCAGTCACATCAACAGATGATAACACCCAGCGCATCCAGTTGAGCTCTGTCCATGTAGTGATGCTCTTGCACGCTGATGTACTATCATGTTCAATATTACGTGCAAAGCCCAAGACATGGCTGCAACACCACTCTCGAGAAAGAAGTGGAGAGCAATCCACCATTCCAGCAAGGCACATACCCCCGCACTTTCTTATTCAAGTGATAATACACTGACCTGCTGAGCAGCGTGGAGAAAATTGGCTGCTGGTGCAGTATGCTTCACCATAGTGCACCACTGCCTCGGGTTTGTAACTACTATTTTGTATTGTTTTTCTAATGAGTTGCTCGGCGGGCCAGCGTGAATAACACAAGAAAAACAGCAGGGAGTATGCACTGTTCTGGAATGGTGAAACCCCCTCCCTCCATTTTTCCTGGAGAGCTTGTGCACTGAAACTCATACTAAACATGACAGTACAGACGGATCAGATGCTGTAGACATGTGCCTTTCAATAAGCGGTGAATGTAAATTATGTATACGCATGTGCACTACTATTTGTTTTACTGTTTTACGCTAATGATCTACTGTATGATTATTTCGCTGCATGATGTTTAAAACTAGTAACTAAATATTTTTTTACTTGCGCCAAGACCAATAAAAATATGAAGGCATGCCAACCTGAGTGTGACACTGCAACTTGCTACAGCAGTGGGCCATCTTCTTGTACATGACATCATCTGCGAGGGACCTTGGTGGTGGCTGAGTGAAGTAGTCAGTGCTCATGAGCAGGGCAGTCAGATATTGCTTGAGTGCTGCTGAGTGGTGGCCTTGAGCTGTTATGCATAAACAGGAGAAAAATGAGATTTACTGTGACAGTTTTACGTGAAACAAGAGGCTCCTCCCATCCCCTATGGATACTACTACAATAATTGAAAAAAAAAACACCTGGCTTCGATTACAGGCTTTAATCACTTCAACATAGTGCTGCACACCAGCACTTGAAGAACCACAATCCTTAAAATATGTTTACAAAGGTGTGAAAAAAAGTATTTCTTTGGCAAAGCTTTTTCTTTTCCTCTTAAGGAGAGATGGACCTCAGAGACCCATTTTCATTAACAATAAAAGTTAACTGGATGGAATTTTTCCACAATATAGAATTCATTCTTCTATTTATTCTTAATATTACCCTAGTTTCTGAATATCTTGTTTGGTTAATTAGCTGTCCCCCCTGAAAGTCTGGAAAGTAGGGCCTCTTCCGCAAGGTTCGCCTTGATGCCAGGCATGGAGAGTGTCATAAGGCAACCTGCAGAAAAGCTCGGCGATATGATGACATTTGGTACGAATGCTGATGTGATCCAAATTTTCAATATTTCTTGGTGGAAATACATCGCATATAATGTGCAAGACACAGACTATTCCTAATACAGTGCCACGCCAACAGGGCCAGTGAGGTGTCCAGCACCCGTAGTTGCCAGATCGCCACACATCCAGTGTCGGGCAATCTTTCCTTTGATTGCCCTGTCAAGTTCATCCGCCCCAGGCCCAGAATACATAGAGGGTAGAAAATAGGAGAAAACATGGCATGACTACATCCAGGCTGCCTCTGATGGCTCGCTGAGTCCTTTCAAGTGAAAGTTGGCGCATGCTCTGAGGTTTGCCATCTTCCTGTGCCCATTGGTGGAGGTCAAGAGTGGAAGCTGGGGAAAGTTGGTAACAGGGGCATAGCCAAGGGGGAGGGGTGAGGTTGGGGGTTCAACCCCCCGCCTCCCGAAATTTTTTGGTTTTGCTTGCCTATATATACACGCACACAACAAACGCACGCACAAACATACATAAAATATTGTTGAACCCCCCCTCCCTCCCGAAAAAAATTCCTGGCTACGCCCCTGGTTGGTAAATGTGTTGTGCAAAACACCAGTGGAAGTCCCACAACAAAGCACACCTTCTGACGGCCTTCCGAGTTGTTTTGGTTGAGAGCAGGCATGTGCTCCTATGTGTGCCGCTTTCCCATGGTCAATGCTGGAAGTCAAGGATGGAAACTTGGACAAGGCAGTAAAACAGTAAATTAGGGATAAGAGTTAATGGAGAGTATCTCAGTAACCTGCGATTCGCTGATGACATTGCATTGATGAGTAACGCGGGAGACGAATTACAGCTCATGATTACTGAACTGGATACGGAAAGTAGAAGAGTAGGTCTGAAAATTAATATGCATAAAACTAAAGTAATGTGGAACAATCTTGGCAGAGAACAGCGCTTTGCGATAGGTGGCGAGACGCTGGAAGTTGTAAAGGAGTACGTCTACTTAGGACAGGTAGTAACCGCGGAGCCGAACCATGAGAGTGAAATAACTAGAAGAATAAGAATGGGATGGGGCTCATTCGGCAAGAATTATCAAATCATGAATGGTAGTCTACCACTATCTCTCAAGAGGAAGGTATATAACAGCTGCATCTTACCGGTACTTACCTACGGAGCAGAAACCTGGAGACTTACAAAGAGGGTTCAACTTAAATTGAGGACGACGCAGCGAGCGATGGAAAGGAATATGATAGGTGTAACATTAAGAGACAGGAAGAGAGCAGAGTGGGTCAGGGAACAAGCGGGGGTTAGGGATATCATAGTTGAAATTAAGAAGAAGAAATGGATATGGGCCGGGCACGTAGCACGTCGGCAGGATAACCGGTGGTCATTAAGGGTAACTGACTGGATTCCAAGAGAGGGCAAACGCGTGAGGGGAAGACAGAAAATTAGATGGGTAGATGAGATTAAGAAGTTTGTAGGTATAACGTGGCAACAGAAAGCACAGGACCGGGTTGATTGGCGGAACATGGGAGAGGCCTTTGCCCTGCAGTGGGCGTAGACAGGCTGATGATGATGATGATGATGCAAAACACCGTCGAAGGTTACGTGATAAAGTGCACCTTTTGACAGCTTGCCGGATGCTCTTGGGTGAAAGCATGCGTGCACTCAAATGCGTGTAGTCTTCCCGCGCCCAATGCTGAAGGTTCCATCAAAAGGTACATGATGCAGTGCTATGACCAAGCGTGCACCGGTGGAGGAGAAGAAACCTGCACACCCTATCTTGGAGGTAATCTGCAGTGGATCCAAAGGTTGGGCAAGATACTTGCTGGTTATTTGATGTGCGCTTTCTTCCTATGTGTCTAGTGTTGAGGTGGCATAATCACAAACTTTGTGGATGTGTCTTTCTGTTGGCTTGTGCCTGGAGCCGCAAACATGATGGAATTCTTTCAGCCTGAAGTAAATTAATTTTTCCTTTTTGTCTGTTTTGATCATAAGTAGGGCTCCGTGTTTTCAGAATTTATTTTTCTTGAAATTCGGAGGGTGTTTTTCGGCGTTTATTTTTTTGGGAGGAAATTCGGCGTTTATCGGAGTTTATTGCTTGTAAATTTCCAATTCTCCAAAATCCGGTGTTAAGTTTTGCATTATAAGTTGTTGCAATGTCTTCTTATTAATTATATTTCCAATGAAAATGCATTGCATTGTTGCTGATAATCCTGTTTTTCCATCTTTTCATTTTTTCTCACTTCCTGTTCATTTACCTTGTTAATAAGGCTGTTGATGTGCACTGCTGTAAACTCGCCAAAGTGTACTTTTGGGGGGAGAAGGAGCTAGTCAGGCTGTTTGTCAGCTTTTTTTCCCAACGTCCATCATCTTCTTGATGAAAAATAAAGGACCTATTATTATTATTCTCAATACTCCTAAATCTTAGATGAGATGATACCTGAACACAAAAACATGTGAACACACTAAGTGTATTTTAGATGTCTGGAAGGTTTGAACGCGCAAACATATGTACATAAAAGCACGAATACTTGAATACAAAACACCTACGTTTGTTCGTGTTACAACCTTTAAAGCTTGTTGTAATAGACAAAAGCATACTTTACGAGGTTGCGGCTGCTGATGGAGGTGCGCTGCTTTTGATTGATGATTGTCAATTTTGAAAATGCCCTTTTAAAATGGGAGCTTATTGGTTAAATCCGAATTGTCAAAAATTTTACCGGCTAGTGTTTAATGGATTTTTTCGGATTTATCTGAAAACACAGAGCCCTAATCATAAGACTACCTTACATGACGGCGTGTGATTCGTATCTTTTTAGGTTTACTTTATACTGCTACATATAAACAAATACTTCCACGGAAATCAAACATCAATTTAACAAAAATGTTTATCACATAAAATGTTTTTCTAAAATATTCGCTATTAAGAACATTCATGGCTGGTCTCCTAACGTTAATAAAACCAATATTTCTCACCACCATCACCATCAGTGTCAACCTACTTTATGTCCACTGCAATACAAAGGCCTTTCTCAGCAATCTCCAGCTTACACTCTCTTGTGTGACCGATTCTATTTTATGTCGGTGAACTTCTTAATTTTGTCATTCTATATAACTTACTGCCATCCTCGGCTGTGTTTCCCATCCCTTGATATCCATTCTGTTGCTCTAACTGACCAAGTCTGTCCTACGCATTACATGGCCAGCCCAAGTCCATTTCTTTTACTTAATGTCAACCAGAATACCAGCTACCCTAGCTTGTTCTCTGACCCATTCTTCTGTCTTCCGATCTCTTGTTGTTATGCCCTTCGTTTTCCATTCCATCGCATGCTGTGTGGTCCTTAACTTTCTCCCTAAATCCTTTGTTATCCTCCAACTGGCAATATGCAACGGTAACCAATATTACCAACAATTTGAATTGAAATTGCTGCAAGCTACAATAAAATCTAAACACTTGCACTGTGCACATCCTTGTACATAGGTAAATCAAAATTGAGCCAAGATTTAATCGTGTTGTTAAGTACAAGAAATATTGCACCCCAGTAGTAAAATCTATGCAATAAAAAAAAAGAGAAGCTTAGTGTTTCAAAGCCGCACATAAGGCCATGATCAAAAAGCTCATATCTCATTTAAAACATAAGTCAAACTGAAATGACAAAAATGGAATTCCAACAAACAGGCTTATGTTGTGTACTCTGTGTGACATTTTTCTCGAACGGGCTCAGTTAGCAAATCAGGGCTGAAAGTAGCCCGAAATTTGCATTTTGTTAAGTTTGTCATTTTTAGAAAATACCTACAATGTACTAGTGCAAGTATGTTTACTGCAAAGTATAGTTATAAGGTAGTCCAGTGAAATAAATTCAATAAAAAGCCCATTGTAGTTTTGACAGTAAAAGAAACGATTCCTCTGGCAGATCTTCATAAATTTGAGACTCTTAAAAGAAGTTTTACCTGCCAAAGTTGCCTATGAAAACCACTTCATATTGAGGACAAATCTGTGGGCAAAGTTGTGTGGCACTACACATCAAAACAACTTTTAGAATAACCTTCTTGCGATACCATGTTCCACATAAGCCAGCAAATTTTTACTGTGCTTCAAGTGGTAAAAAAGATTATTCAGAAATAGACAAATGCAGCTAACTGATACTTACTTGAATGAAAATTATCAACATCGCAATAAAATAAGCTAACATGTTACTGCATACACAGGCAAAAAAACACCCTCTCTCCTTCAAAAGGCAGTAATTGTTTACTGCTACAAAAAAAACCATTCAGTTCATTTTTGTGGTAACAGCAAAAAGACTTGTGGTTGCTCATATTTACAATTCTGATACATTTTAGTTACTATTTTTCAAGCAGCAATAGGTCTGACAGAGGTTGTCACTAAAAGGATGGCAAAGCAATATCATGCCTACTGACAGCAAACTCTTTCAGTGAATGAAAAACTACGAATTGAAAAAGTTGGTCTGTTTACTGCACCAACGAGGTATTACATCAAAATTTGTCATCATGGTTTTGCCTTCTGTCTTAGCTGCATCATTTTTTTATGCCTAAGTACAACAAGGAAGCTGCAACACCAGTGGGCATTGGACATACCATAGGAGAAGTCTGCCAATACTTTGACCCATCCAGCATGGGAGTTGTTTGTAGCCAGGCAGTGCTGTAGCGTAGCATGAAACACATCAGTCGCTGTTGACCGGCAATAGTTTGATGGGCTGCATGCACCAAAAAGAAAGCATTTGTAAGAATCAACAAAGTCGATGAAGCATGAGCAGTCAAAAAGAGAGCCTTAAGTCCAGACAACATGCACGCCTACTGACGAGCACAGGTGTTCATCTGTGTGCCATGCACTTGCTGTGCCTCATGGGAAATGGCAGTTTATAGCCGCAAGAGATGTATGCTGGAGCATGTTCGCTCCTGGCTAGACAGGCCAGACATCTAATAGACATTGCTTTTTATCGAGCTATTGACAGATAATTAAAAAGCACAATCACAATTTGGCAAACATCCATAGACAAGGTGGTGCAGGACAAGGCTGCTCCACAGCAAGAGCATGGCCAGACTGGAGAACACGAGCACAAGTGTTTACACCAGCCTGATCGTGCATGTAGCAAATGTCGCACTGCACACACTACAGTTGTGTGTAGCTGCATCTGCTGCTTAATGCGCGTTGTGGCATGAGCTATCCTTTCACTAATTTGAACATACCTCTGCGGTTGTGGCATGTTTTGATGTGCACAGGCTGTCCCAAACACTCCATGCATGCATAAATGCATAAACACAAGCTTGCATGCAGGCAAACGTACGTGTGGTTTGGCCCTTGAATTAGCTCCTTAAATTAACGACTAGTTGAGTACTTCAAATGATTAGTTGAGTACTTCAAAACTAGGTTAAATTATAGTCAGGTTCACTGTGACTGAAGTGCAGCTTTTTAATTAAAAGTTGGAAATCCTAACTGCTTGCCTCTTCAACAATGCAGCTCTTATACGCTTTCTTCTCTCAGCACTGCTGCAAACCATAATAAAACTTGGGGTAGCTATACTGATGTTGTTATAGATTTTTTATTTTAGAAGTATGCATGCAAATACGTGATAAGAGCAGCTACTCCTTTTTAAATAAAGCATCAATGCCAGCCTGCTCCAAGCAAACTTGTAAACTTGTCACTAACACTAATTATACTGGTCTTCCACATTACTGATCATGCACATGAGAAAGCTCACCTGCTAATCACTGTTGGCCACAGCTGTGGGTACTCTAGGCACACCTCTGACCCAGTGTCCTCCTGTAATACAACTTGTCTTCTGATACCTTCACTTGGAGGTTTTACTCGGCACTATAGTCAGATACAACTTTAGAAGTCCACGGCATTTCCTCCTCAAAGGCATGCACACAAGCCTGCACCAATTGGCGCGTAGTCCAGATTGACGTCATGAGCCCGACGGCCAGTGAACTCGCCTTCGAAGAACATAAATGAGTGCACGAGCAGGACTATTTCTTTAGTTGTGGAGGTGATTGGCTGCCGCACTTCAGGCATCTGGGAGTGGCCTCTCCGGACTTCTGAAGTTGTATCCAACAATGGTTATGTGCAGCTTCAGTTTACCGTTCATTGTTGTTTAAAGGAGTACTGACACAAATTTTCAAAGTTGAGTCCGTCATATAAATCTCCTGTATACAGAGACGGCTCTGAGCAAGTGTGAAGCTTAGTAAATACTGATGAGGCATTTTATTTTGATATTCATGTCAATTTTCGCATGGCCCACCCACTGACATAGACACTAGTGTGATGTGAGGCTACAGTGTCGATCCTGGTGCCTTCACGTGAGCCAGTATGGCTAGTTGTGATGACGTCAGGCACCAAAACATACAAAATGACCGCTTGCGCATCACCAAAAATATTCGAAATGGCCTCTTGTGCGTCTAGTTATTGAGGTGGTATTTTTCGGGAAAAATCTTTATGATGCCCAGAGGGTGCTTCGAACTTTGCACACAGCAGTGAAACTGTGTTATGCAAATTAATTTATACAAAATTACTGCTTTGAGCCATTACTGTGAAACAATTTTTTTCTTAATCAGACGGCACCAGTCTTCTATGACTATGATAGTTTATTGATTTTTGTTTCTATTTTCGTTACTTTTGACCGCCTCAACAACTATTTGTCACATTCACATATAATAGCACTATTTTTTTTCAGCATAATTGGAGGTGGTCGAAAAATGACCAGGCCCACTTGATATAGAGTGATACATAATATATATAGTAAAAGCTCATTAATTTGACCCTCATTAATTCAATCGGATAATTCGGACGTGTTTTTGGTCCCGGCCAGCACATACATTGTTTAATGGCATCAAACTCTCGCTAATTCGGTCCTATTTGGCCACAACTTGGTTAATTCAGATGATCCTCGGTGCACGCCAGGGACCTCAATTATGTGAAGGAAAAGAGCGAAAACGGCAGTCACGAACAACCCAAACGAGGCGGCACAGTCCGTGTCGCTACTTTCATCAGTCCGTGAACACAGTTTTGTCCTCATGTGGATCCAACACCCATCAGCTTCGTTTTCACTTGACTCAATGTGCACGCAATGTCACTAAGCATGCCAGAAGCTGTTGAAAGTGAAGAGCCTGCAGTCATGGTCCGCATGCTGGCATAAAAATCGCTAGCTACATCACGATGGACAATCAGTTACCGGTCATTTTACCTACAAAAAAAACCATCGGTGTTGTTGGTGGCAGTGGTAATCAGGGAGGGGTGCAGATCATGTTTCGAGCTAATTAAACATGGAAGTCTTGCGCCGTGGTCGCATAGTGAACTAAGCTGCAGGATGACAAATATTGGGGCTTTTGCACTGCTCTTATGCAAAATAAGTGGAGGATTTATGTATTCATCAAGAAAATTGAAGTGCATTGATGTAATAGACACTTGTCTATTGTTTCTTTGATACTTTCGATAATTCGGCGTTCGATTAATTCGGACATTTTTTCCGGTCCCATGAAATCTGAATTAACGAGCTTTTATTGTATATATTTTGCGTAAGAGGAGTGTAAAAGACGCAATTTTCATCATTCGTGACTTCTTCACTGTGTGACCACGGCTCAAGACCCCCGTGTCATAAGCCGAAAGGTGTTCTGAACCCATCCTTTATTACGTACCGCCACGACCAACACGCGCACATGATGATAATTTTTTTTTTCCGGAAAAATGGCCAGCAACTGATTGTTCGTTCATCACAATGCAGCAAGCGAGTTTTATGCCAGCATACGGAACGTGGCTGAAGCTCTTGATCTTCAACAGCTTCCACAATGCTTGAGTTTTGTCACATTGCGCGCGCACTGCCTGAAGTCAAAACAAAGCTACTGAGTGCTGCATTTGCTGTGAACGAAACCATGGTTGCCAAAGGCACGATCATAGCGTGCAAGAAGTCCTGAAGGCACACACACAGTCTACGTCCAGAGTTGCAATGAATTTGCTGAGTACGTATAGAATCTGCTGCTGAATAAACATGGCTTGCAAATGCACAATCATCGATGGCGAATAGGCAGTTCTGAAGGCACACAGTGAAAACGAACCTACTGCTTGTGGCAGCTTTGACCCCAGTCGCTATCGACCAATCATAGATAGCGCCCACGCAGTTCACGTACGCTGAGTAAAATCCAAAGCGAAACAAGTTTCCTGCAGCCGCTGAAGCCTTGGTCGCCAACAACGGATGGAGACCACGCCTTTCTGAAGGCCCACGGCTGTTTCGGTTGTTTGTGAATACGTTTTCGCTCCTTTGCATTGAACATTGCACATTTGCGGCACTTCGCGCTTGGCGCACTCTGAGGGCCGTCCGCATTACTGGGTTTTGGCCAAATATGACCAAATTAATGAGTGTTTGATGCCATTAAACAATACACGTGCTTGTCGGGACCCGAGAATACGTTCGAATTATCCCTTCAGGTTGCGCTTAGTGACAGTATACTCTGTGTGTGCGTGTGCATCCACACACACACACAAACACACACACACACAGATCAGCTGGAGGAGGTCGCTATGCTTCATAAACACTCTCCTCATTGATTATTGCTTAAAATGTCATAAGCAGGCACATTCAATGCCAACTCAAAGGCAGTGAGGTTGAGAGGCCTTTTCTGAAGAAGTCCCTTTCATACAGGAATTGCTTAGTAGCATCATTCAAGTACAGAGATGAAGTGGCACTAAAGGTGGTGCAGCTGTCAGCTTATCGGAGTGAGCTTTCAAGTCAAGGTAAGTTGATAGATACATAGGAGGGTCACTGTTCTATGCAACAGATGTGTAAACTAAGAAATACTATGTTCAGTTTATATTTTCTTGAAACCCAAAGTGATAATAATGCATGTCAGAGGAAAAATACTTACCCTTAAGATATTATATATCCTGGCAAGGCACGACAACAGTATTGTCAAAGCCAAGTTGTCCTTGTTTAGAAGCAAGCAAAGAGAAAAGGAGTAAGGAACTAAGCATGTCAACAAACACAGTGTATCCTTTATCATGAACTAATACTTTAGCCTGCACAGCCATATGCATGCATGCTGTAGTTAGACCTTATGGTGGTCCTTATGGTGGTGTAGTTAGACTTATGGTGGTCACTCTTAAAATAAGCTCTTTCTCAGTACTAACCCTTTATTAATCAACAAAACTTGAAAAAAGCCAATTTCCATTTACAAATGACCTGGTTGCCATGTCAGCTCAGTTATAATGAATTAAAAAAAAAAACAGCAGTGAAGCAGTGCCACAGCCAACAGAGACAGAAAAAAAGATGCCAACACACAGTGTTGATAAAATACAAGTACTTATCTGAAAGTTGGTGAAAGAATGTTCGATATAGTAGTTGGGAGGTCATTGACAGACTTCCTTAAATATTTTGCATTTCAAAATGACCTAATTCAAGAGCCAGGCATGCCAGTGCCAGGCAGCTCTAGGCGGGCTGTGTGGCAGCCCGCATGTAGTTCGTCTATCTTTTAATCAAAATTTTTCATCGGCTCTCAATCACCCTCAACACATTTCATGTTTTATGCAATTCTTCCAGAAGCAAAGGTTGACAAATCCAATTCACACTGGATTACTGCATTTACTTGTGTAAGGCCTGCCCTTCCTTTTCAGAACATTTACTGGATGTAGGCCATACATAAGGCAGGCTTATATTCATTGAAGCCTTGAAATGCAAAATAATGCAACCACTGGTGGCAGACCGTATACAGATCTGCAGCTGCCTACTGGTTTCTTTTTGGACACAGGTGAAAACGCCTTAGTAAACGGGCAGTCTGCAAAGCACATTGCAATGTTAAAATAAATTTGGTTGTTTTCTAGAGTGCCACTGCACCAGAAAATTAATTGAAATACTTTTGTTAAGTGTTGCACTCCATTAAAAATTTCCTTGAAAGTTTATAATTTCCGAAACGACGCATGCATTTTGCATTGATTCATGCAGCATGACGTAGGTTGCAAATTGTTTTGGAGTGCAGAGACTTCATGATCATTACTAACGCCATCGTCAGTTTAGGCTGTGTTGCATAAATGAGTTGAGAGATTTATTGGATTGATAGCCACAGCTGAGCTTACACCACACGGCTGAGCTTACACCTCCCTGCCTTTCCTACATTCCTTCTCTCTCTCTCTCTCTCTACACCACACTGTTCAGTAAGCAGACGCATAAAATTATTGGTAGGCATTCACAGCAGTTGCCAGCCGGCCATGGGCCCAATTTCCACTTCCCCCACATGGCCATCAATGCAGCACGTACGCAACGTCATGCCTCATCATTTACGTAGTATGCTGGCTGTGAACTGCACTCTGGTTTACTCAGCCCTAGCATACAAAACTTATGTTAAGACTTCCAAAAAGAAGATAAAAAAATTGGGGGACCCTTAAGCTTCGCCTTTAAGAGTTGAACGCAATAGCGAAATCCGGCCCCTAGTGCGCACTTCAACCACTAAGTGCATACTTATTAATGTGTATTGTTACACACACACGCACAGACACACCGTGCGTGCGCGCGAATGGTACAGGTTTTTGATCTAAAGCAAGAGTCGCATGGCCTCCAAGATACACACCGCGCCCTCGCCATCTCGGAGGCCATGAAGAGTCTCACAATGCCTCACAGATGGCAGCACATTATCTAGCGTTTGCTGTTTGCTTGATCAACGCCTCCTCTGGAAAGCTGGCGTTGGCTTGATATGTTTTCCGCTAGATGGACATAGTTGTCCATTTTTAGAGCTGTTTGAAAGTTC